>NW_026863236.1:0-69215 GCF_026571515.1 Ruditapes philippinarum
GAATACAATTCTCGTACTTCCATTGAATTGTGAAAAAGAAGTTTAATTTGATATGCTATAGATTTCCGAATGGATTAACTCGTCTGTAGTGATGGACAAATGTTTTTACGCAAACTGTTGCGTCAGATACTATTGTAAATGTGAGGATTCATTTTTTAAGAAAAAGTTTTCAGTAATTGTTGAGGAATTATATCGGTTATTTTCAAATTGTTGAGGCTCCAGCTGGTCCTATTATAATCCACTTGTATTAATTATTTTCTGTTTGTTTTTTTTTTTATAAATTTAATGCGAATCATAAATTGTATTGATTTGCATATTTTTCAGAAACGTGAAGCACATCTGCATGGCGTTAAAAAAGGTTTTCCGGTTGTTCCACATATTCCTAAACATTTGTTGGAGACACTGCAAATTGTAACAAGTCTGGTCTTTTACAGAATATAAAACTTAGTTTTAAATCAGTGAGGTATTTTCCGGCATAAGATTGCAATTTGATATATGAGTACTTATATAATTATAAATCATTAATAGTCAACTGTAACTGATCGTTCATGTATACAAATCTCTTCACTAAATGTTATACTGTAACTATACTGAATGAATAACTAGTAAAAGGGTTATTTAAATCCATATTGAAAATCAATGCGCAGTTTCAAACTCTGAATTCAGCATTTACTGTACTCCATTAAGACACAAGACCCATATGATAATTTTCATTGTAAAGCTGTGATAACAGAATTTTATCAATTCAACAGTAAAAAGCAAAATTTGCAAGACATGAATCAATTTAAAGGGAAGTTCATCCATAATGTAAATTCAAACTCGTAAAAGCAATAAATGCATTATGTATTTACGATTGTCAGAGAATTAGATTATGGATGATTGTGTGATTGGGGTTTCCTGGAATATTGTTTTCATTATTCTATATGTTTAAACAACATGATAATATTGGGATCTAACTTGAAGTTTGTTTGAATTTTTATAATATTTTTTATAATGTTGACGTTGTATACGTTATTTAGAAGACCTATTATATTATACTATAAAGGATAATTATTAAAAGACATGCGTGGGACTATTTGCAGTATGAAGATTTCTTAAGATTTATATTGTTCAAATAGAGGGAAATATGAATTCATAATTGGTTGAATTGTAAATGCAAACAATAGAAAATGTCATCACTTGTTATAATAGAGTGATGGTATGTTTAAATTAAATCATCAACTAACACGCATAAGAAAGGTCTAAAGCATAAAACATTTTAAACTATCGACAACCATCTCTTCAACTCCAATACTTGGAGAAACTACAAAAAGAAAATTGGTCAACTATATACCTTTTGCTTGCGCATGCAGCGTAGGTGGGTGTGCAAGTAGCTTGGGCGACCACTTGTGTAAACAGATAGAATTGCCATGATATTCCATATTATCAGTTGTATTTGAATGAAACATAGCAATCAACTATAAACTTTTTCTGTCATTTTTACGGAAGTACAACAGATTTTCATAGGACTTTCGTCCGGAGAAATAACCTTGAAAATAACCATAGCAAAATAAGTCTTTCAAGTAGATAATGTAGTACAAGAATGAGTTTATATGAATGATTATTTCAATAAATTTGATAACGTCATGTCATGACGAAAGTGCTGACGTTTCCCGCAAAGATTAGGAAAAAATTCTTTACAAAAATAAACACATTAAATAATTAATTAACCCAAAAAAAAAAAAATTAAAAAAAGTTTTTGGGGCCCCTTTGTTTGTAAATCCTTTAAATACAACAGCCAACTCCTGAATATTTTCAAAAAAAGCATTATTCTAAACAAGATTTAGTCAGCTATTTTCGTAATTTGTATTTTAATCATGAGCATATGTTATCCAATCAGCTGTATGATTAAAGGTAAATGAATGAGTTTGTCTATATGCTAATCGACTTTTCCTTTTTAAATATAATTCTATATTGATTGTTTTCCTAAGTCGTTTAGCTGTTGATAAAAGGTAATGATTGTAAAATAGTTTTTACATATTGCATTTTTCATTCTATCCTGTTGTGGCTTTGGAAGGTTCTACAAGCTTGTTGGAACTGTTAAAGAATGATATAATCACTGGATTTAGGTAATCATATACATGGTTTTTTTTGTTCTCAAGACACAAGAAATCATGAAAATGATCGTAATATTATAAGTGTATTATTGTAAAAATGTTTGTTTGCAAGAAGTATTGTTCGCATTTGAATACATTTTTGTAACATTGTGATATTTGAACTTATTACTACCGTAGTATACCTAGTTTTAACATGTCGCGATTTTACAAACATGAATAAAATTCATAATAAAAGGTAATCGATCATAAAATATGTTATAATTCAATCTGAATAAGGGATGTGAACTCATCTATTCAATCTGCAAAGGAATGTATTATGATTCCTATTTATGTTACACAGAAATTTAGAGGCAGTCAAGCTTACATTGTGGTATCGGACGTGGGAGTGCGGGGTGTGTTCAGCGTTCGGTGTGTATTGTGAAAGTTTGTGGTGGTAAGTAATGTGCTTTTAATGGACCTTTGTGAAAAAGAGAGAGAAAAGTTTATCATGCGATCATATTTAAAGATCAAACCGTAACTGAGTGGAAAGAAGATAAAAGTATATAGATGGTTTGATAAATCGTGTGTTACTTCTTGTCTTTATACCCTCATACCGAGAGTTTATCTTGTAACATGTTTTTCTAATATATCACACATAAATATTTCCGTTTTATCTAATTTTTGAAATATTCCTCTATGGCAAGCATGTATATCACTTTTATTTGGATATTAACTAGTTACATTTTTACTTTCAGGCAAATACTTTGCTTCATAATGAGCTTAAGATAGCAAAAATTAATCATCATGTTTTATTTTTTCTCTCTCGGTAAAAGAAATAATCAGTGATATGAACGTAATTAGTTGCCGGAATTCAGTGTAAATAGAAAAATAAAGTGAAAATATGTATGTTTATTAAATTAAAAAAGTTTTTCAGACTGATTTTACAAAAAAAGATGTAGAAAATTATAAATCACTCCAGGAACTTGCAATAAGTGAAATTCATGTCGATGTCATACGTTGTAGAATAATTCTTTTTGTCTAATTAATGGCATATTTTAGCTAGAAATACTTTTGTTTTGTTTCCTTGTCATTGTTATAGATTTGGGTTACTTATTCGTAAGTTTTAGTTCACTATACACTCAATGTAAACTTTTCTAAATGTGATTAAAGTGAATAAGATATTATAATATTGAATTTCAGTTAAACTATGTAGCAACCAATGATCAACTTTAAAATGCTGCAAGGAGATTCAGTTATTTAGACTTTAAATGGTCGTATTGAAAAATAATCTTGTGATTATGTTTAATGGCAGTACAATTAACATTGCATGTGTTTCATTAGTTTATAATTTCAATTTGTGTAAATCATGTTTACTAGATGTACTATATTTAATATTTCCATATTGTTTGTTATCATGTCCGGTTCATAATTATTATTAGTAGTATAGAATATGATGGTGCCGGACCTTTGAAGCTAAAAAGTGTTTATATATCAAACCAAAGGGTGAACAAAGCTGCGACTAGCTTAACCATCAACCCAAAAAGTAAGACGTCGCATAAAACGCATTTTATGTGATTAGAAACCTAGGGCAAATCCCGGAAACCATCATATTCTATACTATTTCATAAATAGAAATACGGCGGGAACGAGAGTCTTTTTTATAATAAAATATATTAAATGAGTTACAACACAAATTATTTGTTTAAGAAGACATACACCGATAATGGTAAATGCTAATATGTTACACAAAAACGGAAATTAATGATAAAAGCCGAGCGGTGCTTCATGCGGTATTGAATAGTTTGTAACAAGGCGGTTCAATAGATTTCTAACTATTTTACCTTTGTTACTAAAAAGGTTTAACTCTTCCTGGATATAATATTGGGACAGGTACCACTGTTATGGATCACGTTAATCAGTTAAGATGAGTATGTTATGAATTGATAATTGTTACGATAGTTGGTCTAAGTAAAAGTGAGTGTGATAAGAAATGTTTCTGATTTTAAAGACAACTAAATCAAAAATTATTGGTGAAAAATAGCAAAAAATTTTAGTAGTAAGTGTTATAAATATGAAATATACACTTGGTTTTTTGGGGCAAAGAAATTCAAAAAACGTAAGAAGGGGGCAAAGCATGATAAGCGCAATGGACTTTACCCCCGTGAAGTTAACATGGGAACGTAATTAGGGGCATGAATTAACAGACAATCAACGGAAGTTTCCAAAAGGAGAGTTATAGTAAATGATGTTAGATGAATACTTGGTCTGCTGATTTAGTTATATGCAGCTTTTTAAAGATAACAAAGGAATAAATACTTATTAATTATGATGTGTTTACAGTATGCTGGGCTGTTCGATACAATAAAACTGGTGATTCTGTTACAGATGCTTTTATATTGTTTCTGGTGGCAGAAAACGCAGAGATTTTGGGTTGATGAAGAAGGATTTTATAATAAACTTTTCATCATTCTTAGATAAAACAATAAACATGTACCACAACATTTATGAAGGAAGCTGTGGTTATGGAACGTTTCAATAGATCTGAGCGAATAATGTGGAAAATACTTCACTCTAATATATTATCTTATTTAACATGATTACCAAATGTAGATAAAATACAACAGACAAGACATAGTAGTATAAAATGTCACTAAGCAGCGAGCAAACGATTAATAAAGGTATGTTTTATTTTAATTTTATGGTGATTTAAAGTACAAAAGTAAGGCTAATTAGATTGGAGACCGTGTTTGTTAATTAAAATTGAGACTTTGAAAAAGGATTACACAAATTGGACAGAAAATATTTAAATACTGTGGATGGACATTCAAAATACAACCCAGAAACATATCTATAGGGTTTAAATAATGAGCTTGGTCGGGTTCATTTTAATGAAATAGAACTGATGCAACCTAAACAGAAGTTTTTAGAATAGAAAAAGTTTAAGCGTGACTTAAGAAAAAACAAGCTAGTTTATGGAAAGGTTATATGATTAAATTATTTAGTTGATAAAGATGCAAAAATAATAAATGCTGAAATATATAATGGAGTACAATTGAAATCTTGATGAACTATTAGAATTATTTAACAAGACTTGCATCGGCATATAGAAAAGTTATAAATTTGTGGAAGGCGTAAGCGTAGGACTTCCAATAAAGAGTTTTTAGGTTGTTACTGCACTTGCATTATTCCCGCTAACCTCTATTTGTAGGCTTTAAGTAGAGCTTTATTCAGATAGTTATTCTTAGCTAACAAACTCAAAGTTGAGACAAAAAAAATATTTTAAATTATTATCAAAAAGTTAAAGGAGGAATTAATTACTGAGCGCGATTGGGAAGGTACTACAAGTTTATGATGGACGAAAGTTATGAAGATATCTTATACAAAACTATAGAAATAGAAAAGATAAACTTATTCAAACCTTTGGAAATTTATATGAAAGATATAAGCTAAATGGGGTTATAAGAACTCTTAAATATCTTTTATAGCTAGTGAGTTTGTAAATAGTGAAGTTTTTTTTTCTTTTAAGCATGTTATATAATGAATGATTAAATAACATAAATGGATAGCCAATGGCGATTTTTTTGCATATTATATACAAATAGAATTTAAATTCAATATTATATTTTAATAAGTTGAGATAGAAACTTTTAAGAGCCAATATTCTAAATTATCTAAAGAGAAGTAAGAAAATTACGATTTAATTAGAAAATTAAGAGCCTTACTTTTTAGAAAAACAAACTTTATGATGGAGTTGGGTTGTTTTATTTTGTAGAGGAAATAGTGATATTTTTGCGATTGTCAAGCTAAATTCATAAATAATTTATCGTAATAACTAAAAACGGTTATCACTTATAATCTCCAAACGGGATGGTGAAGATTCATATTATCCTTCAATTTATGGCGATCTAAGATTGGTGGTCATCTGTTTATATATGTGCTGTAAATTTAAACCAGAGTAAGACTGGAAGCAGCAAATTTAATGGGAATATTTTTAAATATAAGTTTAGATAATGCGTTAAGATTGTGTTAAAGATATTTTCTAATATAAAATATAGATTGGAAATTGAGCGTATTCCATCAATATTAGAAATTTGAAATTAAAATTTAATAATATATGATCCGAAAATAACTTTATTTCCTTTAAAAGATGATTTTGCAATTACTTAGTTAAGAACTTGCCATTTAAAAGGCATAAAAATAAATGTTCTTTTAAAATCTTTTGCGATAATTAGTCAAGAAGGATTATAATTTACAATGTTTTTTTCATTCAAAACCTTAATTATATAGATAATCTGAATTAAATGACATTTAGCATGATTTGTGAAATATAAATAATTGTATTGGATTTCGAGGTATGGTGGAGAATAGAAGTTGATGCACTTATATCAACAGTATATAAATACACACTTTCCTGCTTTCAAGTTACTTTGAATTACCAAGTTACAGAATGCAAAGAAAAGGAATTAATTTATATAAAATAAGGATAAAGATGTTTATGGTGTCATTTAGCTTATAATTCCTGTATACAACATTAATGAAGGGTTAGTAATATAGGGACATGTAGATGAATTAGATTATACTGAAATAAATTTCGCTGTCACACTAAATAAGTAAAATAGAAATTCGGATATATTTCTTTAATATATTTGGGTTAACAAAAAAGTATTTCGTTATACATATCCAGATATTATTATTCGAGAAGGTGCGATATGATATTACTATTCCAAAGTAAAACAACGCATTATGTTTGGATAAAGATTTTATCGATTCTCTTTAAACAAAACAAACATCATCGAAACATTTTGTAATCTGACTACTGTTCAAGGAGAATATTAAATGAACATGGCCAAATGTTTAGCTATTAATGGTTCAAGTTTACAAATGCCGAACAGGCAGGATCACAAGTTAAGTTAAAAATTTCAAAACAATTATTGGCACCTTTTGTAATTTATGGCTGATTTTGAGTCTATCTTCGAAAGTAAATATGCTTTCATCATGCCATCCTCATTTACTGACATATCAAAGCATATAGACTGGTGGATATGGTTATAATTGGTTTGTTGTTAGACGAAAAACTACTAGACACTCAGTTATTACAGAGGGACGAAATGCTTTAAAATTTATTAAGCATTCTTAGGAAGAGGAATATGTATGGAATTGAAAGCATATTTTACAACTTTAAAATGAAAAGACGATGAGGCGTTATTCAAAGCAACACTTTTGTAATTTGCGGAAAAGAATTAAAAAGATGATATTGATTGTGACCATGTGTCATTAATAGGGAAATTTAGGGGAAGTGCTCCTCGGAGTGTAATATTAATTTTAATCTGAACGACAAGAATTCTGTTTATATTTAACGATTTAGAGGTTATGAATAGTCATTTTATTATGCAAACAAATAGGAAAATTTGAAAAGAATTGATTGTTTCTAACAATATGGAACAATATATGGCATTTATGGATAAGATTTGATTTCATTGAATAGTTTTCGAATTTATGTTGCAGGTCATTAGATACTTGTGAAAAATTATTCCGAATTTAAGTTTTTTCTCAAGAATTTGTGATTCTGAATTATGAATTAGTCAAAAAAAGGCGTTTATCTATGATTCATGGGATCTTTGAGAAATTTTGAAAGAACAATTACTCTCAAGAAAGATTTTTATTCTGTTTTAAATGAGGCACAATATATTGACGCGAGTAACATGCTAAAAAATGTTTTGGGAAAAATTAAAATAAAACAATGGGAGAATATCATGACTAATTGAAAGGATGTTTTACTGTTAGTGATGTTTTTGAAAATTTTAGAAAGACATGTTTGGAATACATCAAGCTTGAAACATTGTCATATTTTAGCAAGCCCATGTTTGCTTGGGATGCAATGTTGAAATGAAGGAATAATTAGACTTACTTTTGAATTGACATTCACTTTTTATTGAAAAAGGTAGAGAGGAGGACGTTATATTGCTATCGTTAAGCAAAGCACCAATAAGTATAAGTGAAGATTATGAATAAGGATTTACCATCTAAAGGCATAATGTCTTAGATGCGAACACTACTACGGATTGGGCATGAGCCCCCTTACCCTCTGGGAATTTTAAGTGGATCACTCAGAAAATATAAAATTAATCGCAAAGGTAAACATTCATTAAAATGCGACTTTGAATATCGCGGATGAATTGCATATCTTCATAATGTTATCCTTTAGCTCCTGAAAGATTGTTATACCTGATGAATGGCTTTCAAGTATAAGTATAACATTAAACAAATTTAATATAGGAAAAAGTAATGTAGGTAAGCTTGTCAACTTTAATGAAAAGAAAACTACGTGACACACATAGAAATCTCGACTATATGTTCACTCGGGTTTGAAAATAAAAAGATTACAGAGTGTTGAATTTTGATGAAGTCTTGGTTGAAAGAAGTAACATTGATTTTCACACAGCAGAAAAGATCTAAAGCAAGAATCATTTGAAAAGGATTTTTCAAACTAATGAATAATTCCGTTTTCGCAAACACAATGGAAATTTAAAGAAAGAGTTAAATAAAATTAACTCATGATGAAATGATGCTGTGATACGCAAACTTCATTTAAATTTGCAACAATGTTTAACAAAGTTATTGGCATCAATAGAATTAAGAACATTATTATTGAATAGGCCAACCTATTTAGGAATGTGTATTCTTGACTATAAAATATTTAAATGTATGATTTTTCATTATAATAATTTTAGAAAGTACAATTACAAAATGTAAAACTCCTTTTTTACTATGATCAGATTGTTTGTTATGAAATAGAAAAGAAATGGCTTATTGCAGTTTTTAATGAGGATAAAGATTATTTGATAACAGTGATTATGATCAGAATCAAGTTCTATTTTGATGCAAAAAAAGTATTGAAAGTTTAAAGATGAAGCCAGCTAGAGAATCTCTATAGTTGATTTGTTGGCTTCGGTCTAAATGGTATTCATACTATTAGAAAAATGAAGTTAACGTTAAGAAATGCAAAGGCTAAGAAAGCGTTGTAAAGAAAATATAGTTAATAATCTATAAGGGGCATTGTATTGATTCATCACAATATCACGAATTTAACGTTATTCGGTCCAAATAAACAGATTATATTCTTATGTTGTAAATAAATATTCTTTGTCTGTTATGATGATATTATATATTCTTGACATGGCTAATACTTAGCTTTCAGGAAAAGCTCATAATTGTTAATTGAATAAATTCTTACATTTAAAACTTCGAAAAATTTATCATTTGTGTTTAAATCTATTCTAGCATAGGTTGTATTGAAACTGATTTTCCTTCTGTGTCTATAACTCTGGAAATTTTCGAGTTTAATCTTATCAATAACAATATCATTGTTCTTTGTTAACTTTTATCGGCATTTAATTAAATTAGCGTGGCATTTGTATAATTTCTACTTTTTCCATTTTGAATTAAGACTGACTTTATTTATAACTTCCATAATCCGCCATTTCATATTTGATGACAGGATAAGGAGATTTCGGTTTTGTATATGGAGATTTATTTTTTTCATTATATTATTAAAATCCCTTTTATTAATTTGTTAGATAGAATCTGCATAACTTCAGTTAATGTCATTTTTACATTTCTAATATAAATCTAATGAATCCTTTTTTTTAATTCTTTTTAATTCATCATTGGTATGATGCATGAATCATCTTTTTTAGGTGACAAAAGATGATGATTACTTATCTGTGTTATGTGCAGACATCAATATTAAGGGACTATATTGAGTAGAGTGAACATTACATTGTCCAAAGTCATAATTATTTCAGAACGTTCTCGTCCTCTAAAATTTAAGTATGTTTTGATTTTATTATCAGATTTAATGTATGAAATTTTTTGTAATCTAATAATCCTGCTGCTATTCTTCGTACATTAATGAAGAGATTTATGACTGCTTTATAGTTCTTGTATTGTTTATCTTCAAATTCATAAACTTCGTATGGTACCTCGATATTCTCTTATGCACACTCGCATGCGTTTGTTTGTTATTATATATCGAAAAGAAAAACTTTCGCTTACTGTTTAAGTTCTTTTTTCTAATTTTTATTCTTTTTAAATTTAGAATACTTTCAGCTGATATGAGTCTTTGTAGTAACAACATCTAGATTGGTCTCTTTGTTGCGCTGTTTTTTTATTTACCCAGAGCCTCTCAAAGATTTATATTTTTTGTAATTATTAGTGTCAAATTTAATATTGTCTTCCAGATTTTTTTAAATAAACAGGGATTTTATAATTTTCCACTATGGCGCTTATCAACATATCAACCTACTTTTGAGTTGGCTTTAAATGTTCCTGGTCTTTTTAGAGATATTAGTTAAAATTGACATGCATTTTGTAGAAGCAGTACTTTTCTAGTCGGCTTGTATTCAGCAAATGTTACTTAAAGTTATCCAATGGGATCTTTATTTATTTTCGCTGTTTTGCATATTAAGGTTGTTTTATTTTGTCTGATTTTAATTTATACATATTCTTTAATTTGTTTTAAGCTTCGGTAATATCTTTTTCAATTCATCGTGTTTAATCATTTTCCGTTATATTTTATCTGTTCTTAGAACATACTAATGTTTTTAGCTAATTCTTGTTTGGTTGTGTTCTCTGATTATTGAGTGTTTTGATAATTTTTGATATTTCATACATTAATGATATTTAATTTATTTTACGTGCGAATTCTGATCAAGTCTTTTTTTTAGTTGTCTCGATTTTATGGGTTTCAGTTTGTAGTAATTTGTATTTCTTTGATAGAATTAAAGGTTATAATTGTTGACTAATCTTGAATTTTCTATAACAATTCTTGAACTGCATATTTGTTTGGTCAGGACTTCCTAAATTGATTATTTCATGCACCAATATCTAAGGTTTATTCATTTTATTTTTTTTATTGAGTTTTATTAAGATACGATTCCAATTTCCTGTTTAAGTTTTTAAATTGCTATACTTGCATGTCAGTCAGGTCAAGATCATTTGATTTACTGATGCTTTCTGATTGGTTTTTTTGTTTAAACATTATTAAAATTCCATTATATTAATTTTATTCCTCAATTTATCTTCATAGGTATTTCCCCAGTAAATTTTCTTTTAAAAATTTGTTTTGTTGTCGTACATAGAAACTATATTTCTCTTTTGTTGCGTTTTGGGTAAGAATCCCGGTCAATTATTGTTCCTACAAAATCATATATCATTTTCAACGTTTACTTGGAACTGTCAAATAAAATATAATGTGAAAGTTTATCCGAATATCCTTTGGTGTTTTATAGTAAGACTGACTCAAATAGATAACACACGCAGTTCTTATGAGTCCTTGCAATAAAGTATTTTGGTTATTTCTTTTTGAATCTTCGCAAATAAAATCATCAAATATTATATATTTTGTTTTGACTGAGTCCAATATCATCAAGATCAATGATGTTGATTTATAAGTATAGATATCCTCTGGTTCTACTATTTCTTTTTAGGCAATTGGTATTTGAAAGAAAATCTATTAAGTTCTGATATTTTGATTTGTTCAAGTTTTTTTTGAATATGAGGTATATTTATAAAAAATCGGAATAAACTAATGGTTCTTAGCATGTGTATAAGAGTGTTGTTTTACCTGATCCTGAACTCCGCATATAAGCATTCTAAACATGAGTCTGCATATAGGAATATAATTGCTTAAAGTTTTTATCAGATTTTCTATATTTTTCATAATTAGGGAATTTCCATTATATATAACTAATCTTACATTATCTTACATTATCTCATTATCTTACATTATCTTACATTTACCTACATTATTTACATTATATATAAATGTTATCAAAACCTAAAAGAAATGACAAAAAAAAAGATTGAATCTGAAAAAATTAAACTATACGTAATCAAATTATGGAAGATAAATAAGAAGCGTGCAAGCAGGGAAATGTATACAGAAATTTACAACCAATCACTGAAACCTAATAGAAGATCAAAAAGAACATTGTCTAGTCAGTTAAAGCATTGCTGGTCTATAAAAGACGAATTGGCCATTTACTTCCGAGGCGATTTGTTTGAAAAGATACAAGAACTGAAGCTCTAAAAAGATACAAGAAGCTTGAAGCTCTAAAAAAGATACAAGGAGCTGAAAGCTCTAAAATTGTTTGAAGAAGAAGCACCAGGAAATTACCCCTCCAATTACAATGAATCACCGCCTTCATTAGAGGAAGAAGATAATAGTAGTGAGGAAGGAAGATAATAAGTAGTGAGGAAAAGAATAATAAGAGGAAGAATTTAAAGTTAATTTAAATAAGCAGGTTGATCTAGATTTATTAGACGATATATATAACACCACACAGGAGATTTTTATTTTTTATCATAATAAGTCCATAATCTGATGAGAAAATGACTCGTGAAGAAAATAATGGAAATAATTGATAGTGCATTAGATGATATAAGAAAGTATAGTAGAAGGTAATCAGGATTCACGAGAAGGAAACATGCACTCACAACAAAAGAAAAAGAAACGAAAGAATTTTATCGCAGAAAGACAGATAATTATAAAAACTACAGAAATACATTAAAAGATATTCTTTCACAAGATAAATATATGGGAAAAGGTTTGAATAAAGGAATTAGACATTCCTTGAATAAAGGAATTAGACATTCCTTGAATAAAGGAATTAGACATTCCTTGAATAAAGGAATTAGACATTCCTTGAATAAAGGAATTAGACATTCCTTGAATAAAGGAATTAGGAATTCATATAAAGTTTCTCGAGATGGGCAATATGGTAATTTATCTATTAATCTACATAAACTGTATGGTCAAATATATTAGTAGCGAATAGATAAGAAATGGGAAAAGGTAATTGAACAAGGTAGATGATGATTTAATTGATTTAATACTAAAGATATGAAAAAGTAAAATATTCCTTAATTCAGAAAATATTTCAGGATTACGAAAATAAAACTACATTTAACAAGAGATCTATGAATTTAAAAAGGTTAATAAGGATCAGGCCATTTGTGCTTAGTGATCCAAGATTAATGAATGATTTAAGTTAATTTGTGGTTCGATTGATGCTGAAATTATCAGAGTTACAAATGAAGGCATTTCGATTATCGATCTTATTACAACTGAAGGTTTAGTCGAACAAATGAAATCTATATAAAGTATTTTAATAATGGACAAAATGTAAATAAGTTCTGAGTGGTTAGAAGGAATAATATAATATAAATACAGCAGTGAATTTCACAGTACAGATTTAGTCTCTTTAGTTTTAGATAAAATAAAGATATTTGTTGGAATTAGACCATAAATTCAATGACTTACTCTTGGCATAATATAAGTGATGAATATGATAATAAGAGAATTCGCTATAATAATGGTAAGGAATGGAAAAGACATTTTCTTTACAAATGGTTCTTATTCTTACACAGATATCAATAATTACATAAGAGAAACATTAATAAGTAATAATGATTTCGATGGTGTTTCTGCCATAGCACCTATAGTTTAGATTTTTGATTTGAGTAGTTTTAAAATTCTAATATCACTAATGGGTAATTTTTCATTAGATTTTACACTGTCAGACTTTTGTAAACTTCTTTGGTTTTAAAAAAGAAAAAAGTAAATAAAACAGAAATGGGGAGCTTAACACCAAATATAACTAATTCTGTGGGATACAATTTATATTCATTGTGATCTGATTGATAATTCACTTGTTGATGGAGAATTTGGTGATGTGATATATGCATTGAGTACTTGCGGATTTAACAGAGCTTATCCTTTTACAAAGAACCTATTAGGGTTGGTTATTCTGAAATTAATAGAAATATTATAAATTCGATAAGAATATATATATACAGATGTGTTTGGTAGAAAATCAATTTTAATGAAGTAGAAACAAGTTTTACATTAATTATAAAAGAAATGTAAATTATATAATGCACAAAAAAGTATATGATGAAAATAGTGGAGTATATATTCATGTTGATAATTGGACGGGAGAAGGTATCTCCTCGCGTGCAGGAGGTTTTCTTGACACTTTATTTTCTTCTGTAGGTAAAAAAGTATTAGAAACTGTAGGTAAACTGCTATTGAAAGTGGCGCCAAAAAAGGTGGGAACTGAAGTCGGAAATTTAGCTGCTGATAAAATAACAGGTGTATTTAAAAAGAAGAAACAACCTCCGCCAGTTGGCGATAAAATTGTAAAAAGATTAAGAAAAGAAGGATACTGAGGACATAAATTTACAAATAAATGAATTGTTATCTGGATCAGGAAGACGAGATATAAATTTACAAATAAATGAATTGTTATCCGGAAGGCGATTATTTAAAAAAGAATATATAATATATATGTTTCGATCAAAACAATACTGTGAAAGATATGAAAAAAACACCTATTCGATTAGATACACCTTTAATAACAATCCTGAACAATAACGTCACCCAGCAGAAAAATGGATATAGTTTTACTATAAATGATAGATCTTCATATTATGATTGGTTCAATGGGTATTTTGAGGTAAATTTTAAAAATAAAATAAACTGGCAAACGGAGCTAATTATGATAATGCTGATCAAATTGCTGTAATAAACAATGCAGCTTCATTAATTGATCAATTAGTTATAAAACAAAATGGAAAGAATGTATATGATTGTTATAACTTATATAGGGGTTGTGAATGTAAGAAATTTAGTTGAATTAACAAAAGATTATGCAGAACAACTGGGACAAATGAATTAATTGCTTTGGATTCTACAAATGTAGCTGAATTCTAGAGCTAATCAGGCTGGATTTAATAAAGGTTTTGCTGCAAGAAAATTATTAGCTCAAGAGGTAATGAAATTAAATGTAAAATCCTTTAAACAATTATTCATTTTTTCGGAGTTTAGAGACAAATATGTTGCCTCCTAGCCAAATTCAAATTACATTACAATTAACAAACGACGATGAATTAATCCATAGGGCAGCTGGAGTTGATAATGGAAGAGTTATAGTTACTAAACTTATCTTATGGGTTCCTCGGTTAATCTTTTAACGCTGAAGGATATAAGTTTGATTTCTGAACATTATTTGAAGCAAAAAGTGGAACTATCTTCGAGAAAGGGTCACACAATCATCTGATATAGAACAAAGCAATATTATTTTTAGAATAACAGCTGGTGTAATGAATCCTAAACATGTGTTTGTTTATTTACAAAGAGCTAATAAAAGTAATTCACAAGAACAAAACCCTCATTTATTAGATACTTTTAAAGTAAATGCTAATAATAGAAATTGTACTTTGCAATCTTGTCGTCTTGAAGTTGGAAATGGTGTTTTTTACCCCGAAACAGAATATTCTAGTATAACGAGAATATATGACGATGTAATAGATTATTTTCACAAACAAATGATAAAAATACTGGGTCCCTTTTAAATATATCAAACTTTGAGGGTTTGTTCGGATTCATTCATTTTAACTTGGAATTTAAAAAAGAAGAAATTGCATCTGATCCCAAGCATCTTACATTAGATGCAAAATTAAATGTACCGCCAGCTGCAGCTATTTGTGTCTATGCCATTGTAATGTATGAAGAAACAGTTCAATTAATACTATTGGAAATGAAATTGTTATTGTTTAAGACAGACGTCTTTGATGAAAAAAAAAAAATAATTATATAAATTATATAAATGTCTTACGTTGAATATAAAATAAAATTTATCAGAAGGACAAAAGCACAAACTTGCGAAATCATATAGAGATAAATGCCTTATACTTTAAGATTGAAGTATGAAGATTAAATGGTACTTTCCCAATACTTTTAACACAGACACAAATAAATAAAATTGATAGGGCTAAACAGAATAAATCTGGCTTAGAAATAAAGATATCGCGGGAAAAATGCGCAGTCAAGGCGGTTTTCTTAACACTTTAATTCCGTTTATTACAAAATTGGCTCCAAAATATTAGCCCCTTTAGGTGTTGGAGCATTAAGTGGTTTGGCTAGCACTGGTGTAAGTAAAATACTTGGAAACGGTATGGTATCTGTAGCAAGAAATAAAAGAAATAAAATATTACCATTTATTACACCACAGCAAAGAAAACAATTAATGAATGACGGGGTAATTAAGTTAAATAACAAGCAACGGCAAGATGGTGGTTTCCTTGGTATGTTAGCAGCATCTCTAGGAATACTTAATTACATCATTATTAAGTGGCAAGGGTTTACAGGTTGATGCACAACGAGTTCCATATAGACGAATTCCCAGGGTAAAAAAAAAAAATAAAATTCCTGAACAAACCATTATCTAACTTTAAAATAGAAAATGGGTAAAACAACTTGGTATTCAAAACTTTCAAGGCGTCTTCAGTAGAAATAATTACCCTTCTAATAGTAAAGAATGCGGGATAATAAATTTAGATGACTTTATTGGACCGGGTACACTTTGGGTGTGTTATTACAGAAATAATTACTTCGACCCTTTCGGACTTCCTCCACAAAAGAGGTAATCAGTTACATTCCAGGTTTGAATTATAACAATATACAGTATCAAGATAAACAAGTGTGTTGTGTGGTTTATCATTGTTTATATTTCATACATTTATTACAACAAAAAGTGCCTTTATATGATATATTATACAAACATTTAAACATCAATAATCAAAAAGAAAATGAACAAACAATAATAAACTATTTCACTAATGTTTAAAAATAGTCAAGCGTTTGCTGACACATAGCTTTATGAATATCTATTGAACCGCCTTGTTTTACAAACTTAGATTTCAATTTACCGCATGAAGCACACGCGGCTTTTATCATTAATCTTCCGTTTTTTGTTGTAACATATTGAGGATTTACATTATCGGTGTATGTTCGTTCTTTTAAACAATATATTTGTTTTTGTAAACTCATTTATATATATTTAATTATAAAAAAGGACTCGTCGGTTCCGCCTGTATTCTATTTATGAAGTAGTATAGAATATGATGGTTCCGGGGGGATTTTGGCCTGAGGGTGTTCTTAAATCAATAAAATGGGGTTTTATGTCGAGCTGTCTTACTTTTTGGGTTGATGGGTAAGCTATGTCGAGCTGTCTTACCCTTTGGTTTGATAGATAAACACTTTTTTAGGCTTCAAAGTGTCCCGGAACCATCATATTCTATACTACTGATATTTTGTAAACCCTCATTGATTGATTAATTGAAATAATAAATATTTTAACAACAGTCCTACAGCCAATACTGTTACACCATTGCGTTCAATAAAATAACAACCAGATGTAAGCCAATTTAGAATGTATGATTTATTGAACATACACTAAGCTTTTGGAAGTCGCAAAACAATACAATATATAATATAAGCTAAAATGTATGTTTTTGCAACATATTGCTTGAAACAGGGCGGTGATAAATATGTATATTTTGTATCATTGTACAGAAAATATCCCCATCTAAAGTAAGACTTGAGTTCTTCAAGAATGATTTGAAAATGAATCGCACCTGCTTGTTTTGTAATAAGGAACGCTTTGTACTTTATCGAATTAGATCGTTATGTGAGCCGCGTCACGACAAAACCAACATAATGGGTTTGCGACCAGCATGGATCCAGACCAGCCTGCGCATCCGCGCAGTCTGATCAGAATCCATGCTGTTCGCTATCAGTTTCTCTACTTGTTAAAAGGTTTGTAAGCGAACAGCATGGATCCTGATCAGACTGCGCGGATGCGCAGGCTGGTCTGGATCCATGCTGGTCGCAAACCCATTATGTTGGTTTTGTCGTGACGCGGCTCATGTTTGTAGTAAAACGTAGACAACTTGTATTCATTTTGGGTTGTTTATGGACTTGTTACAGCAGCTGAGATAGTTTTGCTATGTGATGTTAGATGAAGTTGACGGTAACAAATTTTAAGTAGATCTAACTTTAACAGTTTTAACTACAACTGCATTTAGTATCAAGTTGATGTTAATTAAAGAGTCTAGCTACAAAATATGGTCTCCATTCCTATTTATTTGGTCACATTCATTCTAACAATAGATAACAAAGCACTGCAATGAAAATTGGATCAAATTTCAGATTCATTTAAAATCTTATCGCATTAGCATAATTATGTCAAAATATGGCGAAATAATTAACGCCTTTTTCTATTTTGTAATCATACTTCACTATTTTATTTAGTCTTAGATTAATAAATCCATCATAATCTTTTCCGTCTCATTTATCATGGAGGTTAAAACATAAAAAGAATTGTAACGTATTGCGCTATATGTGTATGTACAATATGTTCTTAAAGTGAACCGGTCCATTATGGAAGGCCTGTCATACAAGTTATAATTATATTAGTATATTATAGTATCATACATGACATCACACCACAAAAGAATGATACATGCATATGAATTTTGTTGGTTAGTGGGGGGAGGGACATATTATTAGCTATAAAGATTTTTGACAGGTTATATGGCCCTATATAAATGGTTGTTTGATAATATAGCCTGATCTGCTAGGCGCCGTGTATATTAAACTATATAAACGTCACGATTATCCAATGAAAAGCGACGTTACAAACGTGCAGTATTATAAAAATTATAAAATTATAAAATCCCATATAACATATATGAGATTTGTGCTAGAACAAAATATAAGTATTTATTATATGAATTTTTATATCAACATTTCTCTTTTTAGAATTATTTTATAAGAACATCCAACTTAAACATTTCTATTGGTTTTAGTAACACTTGTAACACTTATGGAAAATGTGCTCATTGTTCACCATTCAACTTTGATAGAATATTTCTGTATCATCATTGTATGTGCTCGTGCGAGCAGTTTTACCGTAATAGTTTTGTCACATGGAAATTACAATTAAAATATTTTATTGATTTGCATTTGGTTAAAAAATGCTTAACTGTTAATCTTATCTAGATATATGTTTATTTAAGTTTGTAAATTAAACATAACGTTTTTATTCGATGAAAACAGTTGCAATAATTAATACAAACAATACATCTGATAATTAATAAAACAAAAATATCTGGTAATTAATAAAACAACATATATGATACTTAATGAAAACAACCGCAAAAAATTTGCTATTTGCACGGATACATCTTAAAGGAAATAGTAACTATTTTAAATCAATTATAATTTAGAACATTTGACGGATTATAACCGCACAATTAAATCTTGTATAATAAGTTATTCTCAATCACATTTTATTAAAATAGTTCTTTATAACATGGATGTCCTCCTAAAACTAATTAAGATCACACAAAAATGAAACTTACCGAACATTTGCTTACAGTACATATTGATACCTTTACCCGGACTCTGGCCAATATTTTTCATGATTATAATATACGAATGTAACCGTCATTGATATGCATCTGGTAGTATGGTTACTTCATTCTATCATAACTTTAACCTGCTTAAATCGAAAGTGATAAGCTTTTGCAATCAGTAAAAAGAGGGAAAGCAGAATCCCTAAAGAACGTTCAAAGCAACAAAATTGAAAATGTTGCAGGCTCTTAATTTGAGTCTATAATGTACTGGTAAGCGCAAGTTACCTCCACGCCCGCTAGCACCGGCTAAAGCATAATTCAACATTTAAACACCATAATGGGGAAATTTTGAATTTAGAAACATCCGCAAAAGCCTGGCCATCATGCTCTTCTGTACCGTCCGGCCAGGCTTCTATATTGTTGGAAGCTTTCTTTCGTATTTTGATAATAGTTTTTGAATGGACTTTCCACACTCACTCAAAGCTGGTGAATTAAGCAAGTTAGATTCACCTGAAAAAAACAACAAAAAAAACACAAAAACAACAGCAAATGAACAGCAAATCCTCGTCTTGATGAGTGATTCATTCAAATGAATGAAAGATTCACCACAGGTTGGTGTGTGAAAGATATTATTCCAGCTGTCGAATGTATTAAATATATATAAACAAAATTTTGAATTACAAGATGCTTCCTAAATTCAAACAGTGGTTTAATAACAAAAAGTCTATTACAAACAGATTATGATGTGAAAACTACACTCACTAACATGGAAACAACAACACAATAACAACAACAAAAAATTACCAGTTTGTTAAGTTAGTTCTTAATTAAATACGTTTTTAAAAGCGTTACTAGTGAGAGTGACATTAGATATACATACATGTATAAATACTCTACTTACATGTACGAACAACGCAGTATGTGAAATTCTTGTCGTTTTCAGAATTTCGGCCAGTTGTGATAATACTTTGGCTTAATATTTGGTATGGTTATTCTGAAAATGAAAATTACGGTCGAGTCCACTTATAACGCACTCGCTTATAACGAATTATCGTTTAACGATTCATCAGACAAGGATTTTACATGCAGTGTCATGTTTAACTTGCTCCCTGACCTCAAACATTCTTATAGGCTATCTACTATCCATGGGCATTGTCCCTACCATTGTCCTTCCGCTTATTATCGTGTTTTCGTTCTGCGACCCGGCTGTTTTATTTCTTAAATCCCGCTCCGCGCTCCTGCGGGGCGAAGTTTTATTTATTAAACTTCGTCCCGCGTCCTCGCTAATTGGCGTGTTTTCGCTGCGCGCCCCGCCATTATAACAATGTATATTATCGACTTTTCGCTTGGCGGGGTCGCGAGACGAAAACACGCTTATAAGCGGGGGCGCGCAGCGGAGTTTTATATATTAAACTTCGCCCCTCGACCCCACTAGTGAGCGTGTTTTCGTACCGCGACCACGCCGTTTTATTTCTATAATCTCGCTCCGCGCCCAACGGGCCCTCGCTATTAAGCATGTTTTCGCTACCGCCCCCGCCATTTTGACATGTAAATTTTCGACTTTTCGCTTGGCGGAGTCGCGGGGCGGAAACACGAATGGCACAAATCAGCCACGATATTAAACAGAATTTTTATAAGTTTAAAAAATTCATGGTGTAATCAGATTGGTTGATTATCTCGTGCGCAAGACTTAGTTATCTCGTTCCCACGACTTTGTAACTCGTGGCCACGACTTACTTATCGCGTTCGTTCCCACAACTTAATTATCTCGTGCCAACGACATAGTATCTTGTTCCCACGAATTAATCTCGTGGCCACGACTTAGTAACTCGTGGCCATAACTTAATCATCTCGTGTCTACGACTTAGTAACTCGTGGCCACGACATAGTATATCGTTCCGACGACTTAACTATCTCGTGGCCACGACTTAGTGACTCGTGGCCACGACATAGTATCTCGTGCGCACGAGATAAATAAAAACACACACATGTCACCTTTGTGCCACCGTAAGTTAGGCAATGTTTATGACACACTCGGTTTAAGGTTTCCTGATTTGACAAAGTAATGGAAGGTACAAACTGGTCATTTAAAGTTTGAGATTTGACAAGTTTATTTTTTTGGATGTTGTTTCTACTCATTTCGTCGGCTCATCTCTAGACGTCCCTAAGCCTGCTTTTTCTGTTTTGAGAAAATTGAGTTCAAAAGTTCAAATGACCATAACTTTTACGCCGTGACCTTAACATTTATCAAATTTTGTGGGTTAATTTGTGGGTGTATAAACAGTAACGCCATCAGTAGAAATTTAATGAAGAATTGTTACTTGTTTGTTATATGAATTTTTTTTAAAAAAGATGTGGCTTTTTGTTGTTCTTTTTCAATTTACATTAGACACATTGAGATAGAGCCTTTTAGACCAAACAGAAATGTATTTCAAATCACTTTAGGTCATTTTATAAAGGAGAAACCATAACATAAAAGTTTTTAGTCAACAAAATTTATTGAAATTATTAATACGAGTACATAACTATGTAAATACAAATCTTTGAACTGTGTTTGGAACATTTTTCAATAGTGGCGATATCATCAAATAAAAAGGTGATTTTGCCACATCACCATAATTATCAATGTAGTGATATCACAAAATGTATGTTCAAAATGAGTAAATGCCCCATATAAAAAGAATGAATCAAAATTAAATTTCAATGCAATCACAATACTATTTTAGGCTTCAAAAGGCATGAATATACATGAACACAGAGATGGTAGATAATTATCATAGTTAACAAACTCACAAGGGAAAACATAAGCAAAACTTACCTGTTAAATTTACAATCTGCGATATTAATTGTCAAACCCAGCATTTCAGAATTAATTCTGTGAAATAGGTTATGAGTTACCCTTGCAAGGAAATTACATTTATCAAATTGTTCACTTCCTTGTGAATAATAAAAAAAAAAAAAAAAAAAAAAAAAAAAAAAAACAACGTAAAACTGACAACAAAATTTCAACAAATAAACACCAAACTCTGTTTAAACTTCAACATTAGAAATAAACAATCATTGGTTAGATAATCTCTACTTTTGGCTAAATGATTATTTTCCTAATCATTAAGTATTCAAATTGATGGCATCATTATATTCATTTTCAAACTATTATAGAGTAATATTGTTTGTCAACTTCTGAAATATATTTAATCATACTCCTGAGGTCTCTTTTCTTCTCATCTGAAAGGTCAAATATTCTTCTTACTTATAAGCTTTGGTACTGGCAAATTCTGTACATCTTTTTGACGTGTAGACATTCCGCTAATACAATCTTGAGTAAAATTATCATCTGAAAATGCCAACTTATACCAAACAACTAATGGCTGTGTTTTGATGTATCTCAGACATTTCACTCTAGTATAAGGTATGTCCTTAAATTTCAGCATAGCATTGCATTTCTGGAAGTCAAAGAATTTGTTCCTCCGCATCTGAATAATTTCAAACAGACTTCAATACTCTGATCAGAGAAACTGGACTGTAAACTCTTCAGCATACTTTAAGGATTTTTCAATGTGGCAATTTATGTTGTCAACCTCTTGAATAGACGAATGCCCAGGACAACAAAATTTTTGAATTATTTCTGTAACACTCTCACTTTCGGATAAAAATGTTTTGAGCGCGGTTGTTATGATAGAGTTTTTGTTTTGAGAAAAACAAGAGTCTGACCAAAGTATAATTGCTGTTATTTCAGGTTTTGTATCAGTGATAGCTTTTAAAATAATCACAATAGCACTTGCTATCTCATTAGCACCCATTCCTGCCACATTTTCTGTCCAAATTGCATTGTAGGCTACTTTATCTATGGAACAATGGACTGTTAAATTGAATGTGTTGAGCTTACGCTTGTAGAAAAAAATTTGAGACATTTGCGCTAGGAAGAGAGATCACATTCTCTAGATCAAAGCACACCACTGCTGTAAAACTATCTTCTTAACCTCTATCTGTTTCTCGTTCAACTTTAGTCTCAGTCTTTTCCATCACGAGATGTCTATATCTTTCTTGCACATCATGTGATTCATTGGTTTGTTTCATTTCTTCGCACAAATCGCATCTGTCTTTCTTGGGCACTTGAAAACCTATATTATACTGCTCAGTAAAGATTTGTCTTTACATATTTATCTTCAGAGGATTCTTTCCTGACTCGGTACATTTTTCAATGTACATTTCATACACTTTAATAAGGGATAATCCCGATTTTAAATATTCCTTTTTGGAGGAAGCACGGCAATAATGAGATGCAATACATGGAAAGGACTCAATATGGGATCGTAGAAAGTTTATATCGTCATCAGCAGTTCTTCGTTTAGTGAATTTATTACTCATCTCTCTATATTGATTTCCATCACCTTTCTCAAGTTTTTTTTATAAAAAATCGCACGCGTTTGGCATCAACTTGAAGCACAGAAAAATAAAACTCTTTGCACACTCTGACTTTATCTTGTCCTTTGAGAAAGAAGAATTCATATGTGAAATGTCTCCGTGAATCCTGTTTGCGACTGCTGTTTGTAACTTTGTTTGTTGTCTCTGCAAAAAAAATGAATATTTCTCTGAATCTATCAGAGACTAAAATTGAATATGAATTCTGTCTACGTCATGTCCAGAAAACATTTGTTGGCATTTATATGTACAATGTTTCAAACAGTCCTCGGTAAACCTTATTCTCTTTCTAGAGACCTGTTTTCCACGTGAACTGACATACTCTTCGCCAGCTTGTCGTTTCCTCTTTCTGATTTCCTTTTGCCAAGAATCTTTATCTTTAAATATTTTCCAACTCTTACGGGGGTTTTCACCATCTGAAGTTTCCTCAGTTTCTTGCTGGTTCTCTGCTTGGTAAATGTTGAGTTTCTTGTTCATCTCCAAGACTTTCTTCAGTATTATTTTCGATGAAATCAGTATTTAAAAAACATTCACGACTTCGTTAGCTTTCCTTATTTCACTGTTTACTGTTGGCAAATTTACTATAGTATTACCATCATATGTTTCTATTTCATCTGAATATTTTTCAGATATATCATTATTGTTAAGACTGTTGGGACTTTTTGTTTTGTCAGAATTGTTTGTACAATTGCTATTGTGGTCAATATACACTTTCAAATTATTTAATATTGATCCTTGAATTGGAATACTGACCGTTTCCAATTTTTTAGGATATGATTTTTTTTTTCAAACAATTTCACTATCATATACATGGACAGTTACCATGTCATCACTGGTAGGATCACATAAAATACTCATGGTTTATACACTGATATTGATGTGTCAAGGTAACAAGCTATTATTTGTTACCTGAAATCACCAACATTTACACTTCTGTCAAGAATAATATGTAGATAAACTATATGTCCGATGGTGTTGCCTAGAATACTTCTGCACCTTTCCATATCGAGAGGAATGTTGTACGCTTCAAGAACAACAAGGGGTTTATTATAACACACATCTTGAAGCGTGTTTGGTTGAATCTTGGTGAAACTAACATAGTTGTTCCAGTTTTTCACATGTTTTAACAACACATAAGCACACAGTAAAATTCTAAAAAATAAAAAAACTACAACAACAGTGTGCCAAATGAAGTATTTGTTCGAAGTAATTACTAACGCCTCGAGTAACGGAATTTTCCGAGGCTTTTTTTTTTAATTTTACTCGCAAACCTTTGTCTTATTTATATATACATGTTACTTTATCAAATCTACTCGGAATCATGTATTCGCGACCCAACCGAGAATTAAAACATCGCAAATATTAACGAATTTACATTAGTTAGATCATGCATATCACTCGTTTTTATTCAAGGTCATTGCAAATAGTTGAATACGTCACACATATCAAGATTGTATATTGATTCATCAGCCGAATGATACTAGGTTAGAATTAACGACTTAAATTTTTATAATAGAATAAAACTTGCATTTTAACTTTTTAAACATTTTTTGGGGGATAAAAAATGTAAGTTAGTTCAAATTACCTGTAGTTACATTGAGCGTGATGCTGAAGCTATAAATAGAATAATGGGAAACCGTTAAAATTACATGTACTTGCGTTTTTGATCATTTATGCGATTGAAATAAATGATGCATGGATTTATTTGCAACTTAAGAATGTGCTTGATTTACTAACCCTATTTATAGTTGTGATAACTCGATATTCAGTGGTTTAAACTATTTACACATAAATATATCTGGGAATATTAAATATTGTTATATCATTATACTATTGAGATATGTTCGTAACAATAAACGTCAAAGATGGCGGAGTTGTCTGGTGTTGTCAATATTGAACGTTTTACTACAGAAATTCAAAGTTTACCTATAGGAAATGACATCAGAGTAGAACTGAATAGTTGCTTACAAAACATAACTGGATTAAACCTTAGTGATGTAGGCAATACAAATGAAAGAAATAATCCGCTATCAAGATATGATGACGTCATAATATTACTAAATAAATTTGCAAAGGCAGCCGTTGATGCATTAGGGGCTTGCGAACTACTTCCGTTTCCATTGGGAATAATTTGTAAAGTAATCACAGAGGTTGTTGGATTCATGTTTAGCAAAGACATAGCATCGGTTGTGATAAATAGATTTACTGCAATCATAGAGGCTGACTTGATTGCTAAATACCGTGCAACATGTACTAAACTAGCTCTTTGTATAACTTACATGCAAGGTTTGCCGTCACTTGATGGTTTGCAGCCGCCAAGTGAGAAATTTCATCATTTACAACTTCTCGCAAGCGACTTCCCTATACAAACTGGACTCGACGAAGTCCTTTTTCTTGGGGAAAAGATAAAACAAATGGTCAGAACGGCAGACGTTAAAAAGGCAAATACATTATTCGAACTCATACAGTTATACTGTTGCTTGGCGACATATTGGGAGTTATTTCTTTTGTACCGATTCGCCATTCAGTCCAGTTTTTCTGTTGATGCCGGTTCAGTAAGCAGTGTCCTTAGCGCGCAGAAGACAAATGACCGTGATGTCCTAAGGTTTCTGTATAAGCCTACAACGCGCAGTGTCAGACTATTTCGTTGTTGTTTCCTTGATAATTGGTTAATATTAAAGCAATTTCTTGACAGACATAGACTTGTCACAGACGACCTTAGTGAGCTTAGTGGGAGAAAATTCAAAATAAAATCTATGAGATTTGAAACCAAATATTTACGCCCATGTACACTTCTACTATTCCGAGAACATCATTTTCTTCTTCGCGACGATTCAAACGATGCCGCTGTCCATATAGAGTTTCGAGCCGATCCTTATAACCGCAATGTTTTTACACTTTGGTCTCACTGTTATCGACGACCGAGACAGGTATATTGTGATAATCTGCATCAGTTGAGCATTAGTGAAGGTGTTCCACCCGCTGGATCCGATTTGTGGTATATTTTGAGGGTGCATCCTGAAACACCAATGGAAAGTACTTGCTACATGATTTGGCTGGCAACTGACCACCAGTTATGTCTTTATGCCTATTGGAACGGTCATGTCGATCTTACGTCAACTACAAATCCAGGTCGGGATAAGTTTTGGATTTTTGAAAGGGTTCCGGAGTGACCACTACACATATTTAAAAATGTGAAATAAAATCTTAGACTAGTTCTTCTATGATTATAGACATTTCACCTGAATATATTTGATATACTTGGTATAAGAATTTATGAAATGAACAGGTTGTGATTATCATCAAAACTGATGTGTGTTAGAAATATGCTTTTTCATTTTTTTACTAATATCAAGTTTTGTTTGTCGAATATTTGTTTATTTTGAAAATGTTTTCACAGATTCATACGTGAGTTTTAACCGTAATGGGTGAAAAAAATCGCGGCGCTTCACTAACGCTTATATACCAATAAAATGAAATCATCCGAATATATGCAATAGAAAGTACATTCGAAACATATGTTTACGTTCTATGTGTTTTGCCACGCAAAATCAATAGCAAATGTATATATTCGCATCACTGTACGGACGATTTGATTTGTTGGCAGGAAAATCCGTATCGGATCGTAGTGGGTCACACTCAGATCTACATAAAAAACTATCGTAACAATAAGTGCTTATAGAAATGTCAAAATGGCATCTAGGGGCAATTTTGAAAATAAATAGAAAGGTTCTGTTTTTGTGTTATTTTTTATTATTATTTTATTGTTTTTTATGCGTTTCATCTAGTATGTAAAATGTGAAAGTGTATTATATTCGATACTTTTCGTTAATATATATTGTGCTCAGATTTGATATTTAAAAAACTGATAATTGCTATGTATGTAAAATAATCATCTTCTTAGAATAGAATATATGTTAGAGAAGATGTGTTTAACCTCTACACACTATATGTATGAATAAATACAGTTATGTAATTTTAACACATGTTTTAAATACTAGCAGATTTTAAAGAGAAGATTCAACTTCCTAACTATATTTTTGTTTTGTTTTCGCTTAGTCAAATTACACGTATTCAGTGTTCAACAAATGTCTGCAATATAAGTACAATGTCGTGTAATTTATACAAATATCTTTAAAGAAGTGATCCCAGGAAGCATTAAAAACAGCAAAATTACATGAATATTGTAGACTTGATTGATTGAGTCTGTAGATGTGGGATAATGAAAATGTGCAACATCCTGTACGCCCCTAGAACCGGCTTGAGCGCTACTCAATTCTCAACACTTAAAAGTGATGGACTCACTGATCCCGAAGGACAAGAAAAATAAAGCAACACTGAAGTGAAGCACTGGGATGAGCATAATTTATTGTAAAGGGTGAGGTAAAGAATGTTTAACATTCGTTTATGTAAAATATGTCACACGGAACTGATGCAAAATATAAAATATAAAGTCGCACGCCACCAGATGTATAAAAATTCAAACTTTGTGAAAATATATTAATATTTATTTAGAATACTAGACCTATGAAGACCTTGTTGTTTCGTAGAATAAGACAGATATTGTACTATATCTGTCAGTATAATTCTACCCCATAACCAATGTAATAAGTCCCGTTT
The DNA here is from genome assembly GCF_026571515.1 of Ruditapes philippinarum. Taxonomy (NCBI): domain Eukaryota; kingdom Metazoa; phylum Mollusca; class Bivalvia; order Venerida; family Veneridae; genus Ruditapes; species Ruditapes philippinarum. Next base: position 28,380 of record NW_026863236.1, read on the forward strand.
CTGCATATTGTGGGCGTTATAGATAATTTTAGTGGAAAGCAAGTACATTTAGCTGGATTTAATCACTTTGCTAGCAAGAATTTTAAAAACTGCGACAAGTTAAACATTTTGATAAAATAAAACTTAGATCTGGAGGCGTGCTGCTTTCAAATGTATAACATTTTTTTGTAAATGTGTGCTTTATTTAAATCATAATAAAATATTGTACAGGAATAAGATGTTCTGGTTTGATTGTCGGGTACAGATTTGTCGGGGGTTACTCAAGCATAACCTTCTTGTCACGAATATGATAAAAAAGGATTGCAACATTATTTATAAGATGAAACAGATAAAATTTCAAGGTTCATAGCGCAAAAGGAAGACCAAATTACAGTATAGGTTTTCAAAATATCTTAAATATTGAAAGCAATTATAATAGTGTGATGGGTTCGGAAGTGCAAAACTCTGCAACGATGAATATGTGAAATAATCAATATATCAAGGTATTCCCTTGACCGATTTTTAAACATCCTGTAACACAAATTTTTTATGGTTTTTATATCAGCTCAAATTAAGGTTTATCAATTTCCAAAAAGCATTATTTATAAAGATATAACCGAATTTAACATTTCCTGTAAATAAAGGGAGGTAATAAAAAAATTATTTTCTATAATGTCTAAGTAAAATTTTTTCAATAAGAAATGAATGCATATATTTAAATGATTACATATAATATGTACACATAATTGCAGTACATATTCTTCGATGTTTGTTAATTGTTTTATTAGCATAATTATATACATATAATATATATAATTTTACTTTAGTGTGGTATACAACCAGCCGTCCGGTTAGCACAGTAGGTAGAGCGTTGGACTGTGAATCGGGTCGATTCCCGGACGGCGCAGGTCACTTTCGTTGTGATTGATCATGAAATTATTTCTAAGGTCATTCGCACTGTACCTCTGCTCTGTCACGTACAGAAGTTTCAGGTCCTTGCGAAAGTAAAGGCAACTAGTACTGGTAAACTACTTGACAGCCTGCCCAGGAACGATGCGTGCTCGAACTGTGCTATGGTGAATTCGTCGTGATCCGGAGTGTCAAACAACCAACACACATGGTATATAACCTCAATTATAACATGCAGGCTCCTTAATTATTGGTATATTAAACCTGTCAATAGCTATTGCGGTTTCAAATCTGAATTTATATGACATATGGGCCCTCCGTGCCCGAGTTGTTAATACAAATGTCATCCAGGTAACATCAAATTCCGACAAGCGCTTTTGTTTTCTTTCATGTCTGGCTAACAGAAAGTTTACAGTAGGCTGCGTCTGCAAGTATGTATATAGGAAAATCCCTAATCTTTAAATACGAAAGAAAGTCGACATATTAGCGCGACTGGTCGGCGCGACGGGTTGAAAGTGCAGCAATTGTCCTATTTTGCTTATCATCATAATCTTTATGAATGAATACACTGGAATGTTTCCATTGCACAAAATGTTTATCTATGGTGTTTTTCATTTTGCACACACGAAGTTTTTTTTCTCAAGTGCGGGCGTTTGTTTATAAACAACAGAGAAATGTCACGCATATTTATTTGACGCAAAATAGAGAAAAAAAGTACACGTAAAATATGTATGCACGATCTATTTTCTGTATTTTCACTATCCCCAAAATTTCAGCTTTTAAATGTTCATATGTTTATGTAAAGACTGAATATTTGTAACAACAAATCGGCTCGATTGCAGATGTAGGTCACTATCTAAGGTCCGCCTCCTGTCAATGATTCCTAAAGTATACTTCACAGAAAAAAACGTGACAACATAACCATAGTTCCTTATTAAAGATAGGTTAATTGTTTACTAATTAATTTTTAATTCAATAAATGCTAATATATAAATTATTTTTTCCAGCATCATGTGCCAGACAGACCCCCTGTCTTATAGATCCTATGATCATGACAACATGACTAAGGTATTTTGCTGTCAAAGAAGACAACATGTCAACAAATAAAACATCCGAGGTATTCAAAGTACCTAGAACAACTTTATTGGACAGATTAAATGGCAAAGTCGACATAAAGACAATTAAATCAGGTCCTCAGTCCCTGTGTAACCAAGAGCAAGAAGCACTTTTAATTGGTCATTTAAAAAAAATAGTTAACGTGGGTAATGGCTACAGCCAAGAAACTTTAAATTTAGCATCTGACTATGCTGTTTATTTAGGCCTTAGAGATAAAGATAACCCACTCACTGAAAGATGGTTGTATACGTTTTTTGGCAGGTGGCCTGAAACGTGTTTAAAAAGTCACTTAGTTTGGAAATTGAAAGTTCAAAGTCTGTTACAAATGGGGCTGTTGATGCATATTTTGAGGAACTTGGTCATATTCTGACAAATTACAACCTTTTTAACAAACCCAACAGGATTTATAATATTGATGGAAAGGGTCTTAGCTCCTAGCATAAGCCATCTAAAGTGATTGGAGGAAAATATTCAAAATCTTAAGCAGTTACATCTGTTAGAGGCAAAACGGTTACTTTGATTGGATGTGCAAATGGTGTTGGTCAAGTTTCCCCCCCTACTTTTCCCTGGAGCCAGGATGCTCGATTCTTTATTTTAAGGAGCAACTGCTGGGGCAGATGATGATGTTTCTGAGTCCGGATGGTCTAACTCCCAGAAATTTTTTAATTACATTAAGGAACACCTGTCAAGTTTTTGCCTCCAAGGGATGATGATGACATACTTCTCCTCTATGATGTACACAAGAGTCACATTACCATACCTATCATTGGGTGGGCCAAATCTCGTTATATTCATTTGTTTGTGTTACCATCACATTGTAGTCATCTTCTCCAAGCACTTGATGTTAGCTGCTGCTTTGGCCCATTTGAGGTTGCATGGAATTCAGCATGTCACAGTTTTATTCGTAAATCTGGCGGAAATGAGATAACACGATATGATGTCTGTAAAATAGCCTGTAAAGTATATGTCAGCATATGTATGCATTTAGGAAAAGTAGAATTAATCCCTTTATCTGTTTTTTTGGCATCCATTCTGCAGGTGTTATGTAATTCATTGTGCAGATAATGGTCTTTTAGCGGTATGACAAGAGGTCGAGTCTTCATAGAATACCTTATTTTCTCTCTTCTAAGAAAGAATCGCGAAACATCTTTTTTTTTAGAAATACCTTTGTCTATGTAATATTTTGCATTGAATTTTACCAATTTATTGATAAAAGTAGAGATGTCTTGACGAAACTAACCCCGGCCAAAACCATAAACCTAGGTGCAAATGCATCTCGTTTTACAAACTTCAGTTTGTTCAGGTCTGTCTCATTAGTTCGAACGTAGCAAATACAATGTCGACTGTAACTACTGCCCATATAAAACATAACCTCATCTGTGGTGACAAAATTTTTCCATTTCCCACAGTTAAGACGGAGCTATATATGCCATGATCGAGCACGACGTTTTAATATCTGAGCCTCACTAAGCCTATGAACACGGCACTTTTTCCCCGAGTTTTGCTTGACAGTTCTGTTGACAGTGCCTAGAGACACCCATTTCTCTTTTTATGGGAGGATTTACAAAATTATACGTTAACTTATATTACGGATTTTACCGGAGGTCAGAAGAAGCTGTTGTGCGACGTTTGGTAAAAGAATCACTTGTACATGTTTTGCATATGCTATTTTGAATACCATCTTTACCATGTTAAATACGATGCACATTGGTAGCAGAAACAATATGTCCCATCTGTTTAACTTGTTCACAATGTTTCTGTAGAACCTTTGTTTGCTTCAAAAGTCCAAAATAAAGCCCTCAACTAAATCATTTATAATCGGTCAATTTTCAATTCAAATAAGATGGATATATATATAATACACTACTTTACATGAATGTATATAGCTTTGCATTAGTTGTTGTAAATTATAAGATCTAATAAAGTGTTTTGATTGTGTTTCCTAATAAATTGAAGACCTCTCGTATGCACACAATGCGTTAGTCGTCACTTTTTATTGTTTGCAGTATGAAACAAAACTTAGATTCTGTACCTCTGATATCGTTGAAGTTAAAATCAAAATTCGAAACAGTGTCGAGAGGCCTATCTCAAATTTAACGAAACGTGCACTTCCTTGCACAAAAATGGTATGATGATTATGATTGTTTTGGTACTTCTCTGTCAGTTATTTGTGATATTTCAAAGTGAACATTTGAATTCGAGCTGAGTTCATTGATTTTTTTTTCAAATGAGCGTTGTTTTATTTAGCAGAATGAAAATGCTCGTGAAGTCGAAACCTTAACAATCTCGTACGTTACGAATTACCATGAGAGAAATACACGTGTCATTTCCTTTTGCGATAACTCTTTTCGTTTATTGGAAAGATTCAGATGTTTTCAATTTTATCATTATCTGCATGATGTAAGGAATGAATCTAGTAATGAATCGTTTTATATCAGTATATATTTTAAATAACCTCTTGGTTGCCGCGAATGTAATGTTCCTTTAAAGTATGGACATAAAATTCTCGTTCATTTGATCACTTTTGCACTCTTAAGTTAATCTCAAAAGAAATTAATGATTTAAACAAATCATTGTTGTTCACTGACTTCGATTAAAAAATATGCATTTTTTTTCTTTGACTGGGGTGATTTTACGCTATTGTAATAATATAACATACATTAACTATTTATTGTTCATTTAATCTTTTAAATAATATGTAGTTAGTATTTATGAACAATATTTATAAATATAGTTAGATCTACTGTTATTATCAACATAATTTATTACATCGAATACAATTCATATAAAATCTAAAATAATGGTAAAATCCCAGTGTACACATCCATTTATCTCAGATATCTTTGTCTAGATTTTCTAAAAAATGCGAGTCATTGTAAACTCTGAAGCAAATTTTCAAGAAAGTTTTACTTACAAATTTAAACGACGTTTCACATGAAACTTGACACTATATTTTCCCACATTTCCTTTTATATCAATGTTCTGTGAAAACTGTATTAAATATCAATATTGACCAGAAAATACTACATTTGACTTTGTTTTAAATAGTTGAGGGTCTCTTTCGGACAAATGCAACAGCTACTCTGAATACAACTCCTGATCAAGTTTTCGAGCGACACTATTTGGTAAATGGCGCCGACTATAGATGCCCGATACGCTCTACTGTATACAAAAATTAACTACCAAAAGAGCATTTGTTTGTGCTCTATTTGAAGGGACCACTTTATGGTGTGACAACACTCTTGCTCGAGGTTTATTGTTTAAATAAGTTGAGTTTGTTTATTTCTTTAACTATATGAGCTAGACTCTTATACATACAACTGTTTACTTTTACGGTTAAATCCTGTATCAATATCAAATAACGCTATATACCCTAGTCGCACCCTAGTCACTTATTTCACAAGTGTATAAAAAGGATATGTCATGTTACAAAACTAATTTTTGTTGATATGTTATTTTCTGGCGCAAGTCAGTGTTTATAAAATCCAGCAAACTATAAAAATGCAGTCAGGACAGTGCTTTAGTCTTCTTACTGTTTTAAGGAATCCAACTTTTATTTTCATATACACTTCATTATATCCATCGCCAAATGCACGTGATGAAGTCTTTCATCTTACACGTTCATCACTGTCACTCACGGGATCTCAAAATTGAGCATCGGTAATAATATATATGTGAATTTCCGTTAATTCAGATGTACAACACCATATGTGAAAGAGAAAAAAGGTCAATCATAGGGTAGGTTTCCAACTTTAAAACATTTACAAAAAGTGTTTTTTTTGTGATTCTACCCCATGACTTTACTGACTATTTCCACCATTTTTGTATCTAATTTTATGAGAGGTCAAGTTTAGTCTGATCAACTTGAACGTCTTGTCCAAAGGGTTTTTGTGTTCAAGTATGAAGGCAACGTTTAGGTTTTCGGACCACAACAGCAACGGCAACATCAACGATAACATAACTGTAGAATTTTTATTTTTATTCGAAAAAGTCGTGTTAAAAACAAAATCTTTATTTACATGGGCTATTTCAAATCTAAATCAAAGGGGAAGAACCATTTTTGAAACAGGTTTTATTTATATTCAACACATAGATTTATTTTATTATTTAATTCAGATTGCCTAGAAGTAGAATGATCATATTGTGTACAAGCAGTTGTTAGATTGAGTCTCAGAAGCAGTATTTTTATCATTTTATTCTTGCAGCACATAGAACAAAATGAAGTAGATCTAATATGAAATATCCAGTTAATGTTTTAGCTTCTGTAATTGATAACTTTGACATCGCGTTATAATGGTATTTCGGTTATATAGCGACAGACAGAAACATTTATGTGGCTTTAAAGAGCAATAAAGAGAAAAATGAAGTAGCCACATAAGCAATATTTTTAACGTCCCTATGTCTGTCCGTCACAAAACTTGTCCGGACTACTCCTCAAAAGCTTCTGGTGCTATTTCATCCAAACTTTACAGAAATGATCAGTACCAAGTTAAGTTGTGCATGTCATAAGCATTTCCCAGGTGATGTTACTGATTTTGTCATTAGTTATGGCCCATTAATTATTTTTATTATTTCTAGTTTTGTCCGTACTTCTCATATACTACTCGTGCTAATGCAATTTTATCGATCGGAACTTCAAATACTTGCGCATATTTTACGGATTTTCCGAATGCATAATATTTGGTTTAGTTATTGTCCGTTTTTTGCTTTCTACAGATTTTTTCTCGATTGCAACAAGATGTAAACTTACCTTTAGGAGAGAACTACATGATTTTAACAACTTTACAGAGGGGAAGAAACTTATACATGGATAATGTAAAATAAAAACCCTTAAACCTATTTACAGATAATTTTGAAATGCTTTTTGATCAAAACGTTACATCAATTCATTTATGCTTTCGTACTTAATTTAAACGAGAGACGGTTGAACCGGGTGATGCTCCCAACACAGAGAAATAGGTTCTTGTTGCTATCTTTTGTATTCCAAGACACATTCAATGTGTAAAAACGAACATAGAGGAATAACTCAAAATTTGCAAGGAATAGTTACGGTTCTTAAGTACTGCACTTCTACTCAATGAGATCTATCAACCTACTTTGCTTCTTGTTGATACCTATATCTTGTAGTTTCAAAGTTATACCCTCGACAAAAAAAACGAACAAAGTTCAAAATCTAAAAATGGAAATAACTCAAAAAGGCAAAGCAGAGTGAGAGTTTTAACAGCAAATACACATAAGGTTGAAAAAATCCGGACTCTGAAGCATTTATCACAACAAAATTACATGAAAATTGCAGACTCGGTTTTATTGGGTCTGTACATAGATTTGGTGCATGTCTGTTCCTAAGAAGTAATTGAAAGTATAGCATCTTTAAAACTGTTCGAATCAATAATTCCTCAAGAACATCTGTATGGTGAACGTCTGCCACTCATTTGTTTATATATGTGATAACAGTGAATAATATAATTTTAAACTAGTCTTAGATAATTTTGAAGATGATTACCTCATAATTGATATTGTCAGGGAAATAAATGGTCATTTACTCCAATGCTCATCTGGAAAAGTTGGTGGATAAAGAAGTATAATATATTAAGAAAGACAAGAAGACAATCACAAATTTCAGGTAGAAAGTTAAATGTACTTTTCATAAATTAAATTGTACTCTCAAAATTTCTGAAAGCATAAATCGTTCAGTTTGCAATTCAAATCTACAGTATGTAGACGCAGTATCTTATTCTATTTTCAACTGCGTCGAATCAATATTTTCCTGGAAAATAAACATCTCTGTTTCATGAAAGTATAGTAAATGATGCAAAATTATAGTTTGAAGTTAATGGTTAACTCTGAAACGAGTATATATTTGTTTTGAAGGAAAACACGATGGATAAAGCAATATGAACTGCGTCGTGTCCGCAAAACCTCATACAAATTCTGGCCCGTTCGTATCGCAAATTCGCTATAACTTTTGTTTTTTTTAAAATAGTTGTTCAAGCAACATATACCGAACGAAGCGGAAAATAGTGGAGCGTGTTAATACATACATCTGGTTTTCATTCATTTCAAACAATTGAGTCATAAACTAAATCATACCTTTTTCGTTCCAAGGTGGCGGTGTTTGTTTACATTTTGTAGCATACGACGCAGTTTAAATTCCCAGCCCTGTAAAGGATCTTTTTGAAATTGTATACGCATCTAATTCTAATTATATTATTCTAAAGGAGTTTTTAATTCTGTTTAATCAATTTTCAATCAACAAATTACATGTACACCCCTTTTAAAATCTAATTACTGAGTTAAACATTTTGCCCGCAATAACGGAACCACCAATAATTTTGACTGGTAAAACTCATGTCAATGAAAAACACATAAAAACGAATTTATCTCGAACTCTCAGTCATTTATATCAAAAAGTAAGTGTTGTGTTCAATGGATTAAAAGTATATTTTGTAAATATTTTGCGATACGTAGTAAAGACGGATTAATTAGTGTAAACACACGTCAGAGTAACTGTTTTTTATTAATTATTTATAACAATTGCAATTTGTACTGAAGATATGAAGATAGGACCGACACACATTTCATCAAAATTGCAGAGTCATTATTACATATCGCATGATTTCACCTCCTTAAAGAAATATCGCACCGCTATACGTTCGACCCCCTGTTATTAGTCCCCTGTTATAACCAGAGGTGATTTAAGGCTGGCCCCTTTTTGTATGCCAATGGAAACTGGATTCTGACATTTAATTCACTCAAATTGTACAAATGCTAGGATTTTTCTTTATTTTTCTCAATGTTATGATGCTTTATATGGACAACCAAATGGAAAATAAGTATGTTATTATATTTTCACCGGGAAAAACATGTGGTTGTAATATTATGTATTCACTAAAATAAATAAGATACTGACAATGCAGCCCCCTCAGTAAATATCTGATAACCTACAAGGTTGATGAAATTTGGTAAGTTTATATTAAGGACCTTATTGAGAATCATTTTATTTCATTATCAAGCAATATATTTGCGATGGCAACAGAAATGGTAAAGAAAGGTTCATAATAATATTATATAGGTCACAAGTAGAACCATGTCTCAGCATAGTACAAATAATAAAGAAAAACGGAATCACTAAAGAACGCCCAAAACGACAAAATTGAAAATGTTACAGACTCGGTAGGCTGTGTTAATGACGCTTTATACATACATAGGGAAATGGAACCTTATTGTGATGATGCAACTTATTCTTTTTTATTATTTTCAAATTGTAAAGCCGTGATGTTATAATCTTTTTCAGCCATCTAGAAAATAAGTGAAAATTCTTAAAAGGTTATTTCACTGTTTATGATGAAGGGAACTACTTCTTTGTATGTGTCAACTTCTTGTTTATTTTAGTGAATGCGAATATTTTGTTGTACAATACTGAGACCATGGAACATCCAGCTAGCACATGCACAATGATGCTCTATCAAGTAATTTCGTCAGATACACAAAACAACAGTGGACATGTTTTGAAAGAAGTTGACCGGACACTTTGGCACAATTACTTCATACTTCAAACAAAATGACTGACTTATAATATTCTACTTTATATATCTCTACCACACATATTTGAGTGGCTACACTGGAAATTTTTTATCACATCTATCGGCCTTTCCGTTCATCTTAGCCGCTCTGTAAATACTATGCAGATCTAAGAATTTTCTTCAAGCTTTGTTAAAATGTACACCTCAGCAGAACCCATGTCACATTGTACCGACTCAAGGTCAGTGTAAAACTTGTATGTCAAATGTCATACAAATCGTGTGCGCCTTATAAATTCTTCGCCCTTTTATTCAAATGTCAGGACAATTATTAAGAATAAGCTTAAAATATTGTACCCCTTGACAATTCTCTATGGATTTTTATTCTTAGCTCGAATATTCACCACATCATGCAATTAGCAGAACCTACGCCGCTTCAGTGCTTTTTCATGGTCCAACTTGAAGGCCAAAAGTCAGAATTTTGTATCTGATTTTCTTTGAAATACTATGCCACTTATCTAACCGGCAAATACTCAGAATCTTCAGTTAACGAACAGTTTAACAGATATATTTCAGTTATGTTTAGGACTTGAAAATGACAACTGACGTACTCAATACTCAATTGTTGCTCTTGTCAAACTGTGCCAATTTGGGTTGTTACCCAAATATTATATACATAATAGAGATGTATGTACAAATAATTTTATGAACCCATTTACTAAATTGCTCACCTAATATTTTTCAACTGGAAACAACCTTCATTCAATAAATCATCTGCCCCCAAAATAGTCAGGAAATTGTATTTTTTAGCTTGTGAAGACCATACAGCAAGTAAGTCCCAACAGTAGTGCCTTCAGCACTTTGATTAATTGTGTATATGTAATATGCAGACTTCAAAACATCTGATCTCTTTCAAAATTCCATTTTATATAGTTTTGCTCATTGTTTTCTCGTTTCATACGACATAATTATTGTGATTGCTTGTTTTTGATACATTTAGTTCTTTCAAATTTGGTATTTTTCCTAATCGGGTTGTTTTAGTATTCCTCATTTGGACACTGTTTAATAACCCATAGGATATGTTACTCGTATTTCATCTTTTTGTATTTTGACAGATTATCTGTGATATGCAGTCTTCGGAACCTCCGATCCCCTTTCAAAATCACATTTATTTAGTTAAGGGCACGTCCAGGTTTTTTACTTTAGGGCCATATGCCTCTTTTCATACAATGACACTGTTTAGTGTGACACATTGAAGGTTCCATGATAACTGCGGATGTTTTGAAATTCAGAATTTAACCAGTTCATGTTAAATGTTGAATTCTGCTTGAGCCGGTTTCAGAGAGCATGGACAGTACCTTGCACTTACCACAACCGTCAATGTACAGAAATTAAGCACCAGGTCAATAACATATAAGTAATGAATGAATTCGCTCTATTTTGTTTAAATTTTGCCAAAATATTTACCACTCAATATGTATTAAATTTATGGCCCGTATTCAGAACCGATACTTACACTCACACTCATTGAGTAAATCCCATATAATTGCCTTACGGTCAAGACAGTCCTCATCTTTCAGTAAAGTTATAAAGTAAGTGTCGAGTAAACTCAGGGGGCTACCTTGAGGTGTCCTCAATAAACTTATACTGAATACCACTTAGTTTTGAGTATTGATATTGAATTAACTTCGACCCATATACATTTAAGTGCATCATATACGCAAACTGACAGTATTTTAGGAAATAAATGTTGAAAAACAGATACTTAGGAATAGAGATGATCCCATTAAATTTATGTCAGAAGTTGAATTCTATCAGAAATTTTGATTTTCAAAGGAGTGTACCCGGAATGATACAAGTAGTATGAACTATTTAGAGTGTCTTCAGCTCGCGGGATACCAGTACTTATGCCAAAAAATGAAGGGTTGTTACGAATTTATACGATTTAAAGTTGAAAATTTCTTGAATTTCCGTTTGTCAATGTGACGGTCGATGACTCTGGACTCAAGTCCCCGGATGATTTGTCGTTTGCGTCTAAATATAGGCCTATATTTATGTTCTTAACAAATGCCATTTAGTTATAAGTATTTATTGTTTTGTTTATGAAATACTAAAAATAACAGTTAGATACAAGTTATATCGCATTTATTGAATTTTTGGATTGACATAGAATTCCCAATCTATATATTTAAAGATATTTCAAAGGAAACATGACAGAAATATATCTTTATGGCGTCATGAATAACCATGGCATAAAGCAATTTTTGATGACGTCTGAGTATTTTAATAAAAAAAAAAACAAATCAAAACAATACCTTGAACATTTATCGAGCATGATTTATGTAAAATACACTCAACTAAACTAGTATGGTGTTTCATTACTTAGATCCAGTTTGTAACTTTGATAGCAGCTGTATAATGATTTACCGCTTTCGTTGTTATGTATTCCAGCATCACAATCAAACAAATGTTTTTACCTTTAAAGGAACTCCACTGAGGTTTATAAGCCTAAAAACAATTTTAATGTTTCGCATAGATCAACATGAGCACATAAAACTGAAATATAAATAAAATATAACTAAGAAATATACAGATATTACATTGAAAATCGTATGTTTGTGCTATTCTCTGTCCGATTTGAGTGAAAAGCGTTTAAGAATGATAATCTCAAAAAATATGTCCAGTGCAGTCAAAAACCTCAGTGGAGTCCCTTTAATGTTGTTTTTGGGAGGGATTATGTACAAAATCATTGAATTTGATTTAAGATATCAAACAGATTAAGATTCTATACTTGCAAATACCAACGACAAAGATTTAAATAAAATAGTCTTGTTAAAGGCACGTTATGCCTCTTTCTATCTTAATTCTTTAGAAAAATAATTAAAACCTTTTTAAAAGTGCACTTAAAGTGCAGTAATGTTTTATGATGGTAGAAAAATGTAAACAATGTAGTATTCTGACTTCCATACAAAATGATAATGCAATATGATTATACCCTTTGCAAAAATTGAAATTTTGAGACATAAAATTGATAGAATTTCTGAGGCATAATGGGCCTTTAAAAATGTCATAAGATGATTAAAAAAGAAAACATTATTGTGTATTGCAAAAGTTTTCATTGACAGAAAAACTTGGATGCTATTTTCAAAATAAAATTAACGCTATGAAACGTATTTTTTTTTCAGATAGAATTGCCTGTTAGAAGCCTTTCACTACTTTCTTTAGCTTCCTTTTTTGTCGTCCTGTCTTTCAGGTTTTTCAAAATTATATTGCTTTTTTTGGCATTTACTACTTGAAAACTATCAAATTCTCTTTATTTTTCTGCTCATACTTTTGATTTACCGAACATATGTTTAAAATCGTTTTTTTTGTTTTGTTTTCTTTTTCAGTAAGATTTTTAATAATTTATTCTTCAACAAATTTTTTCCACTTCGATGAAACACACTCTTAGTAGTAAGTGAGTCTCGTTAACGCCAAGCACAGTGCATGTGCGGCGGCCATCTCGGATAAGAGTCACTTCCGACGGCCATATTTGGCGCGAAAATAGCGGCAGCCATCTTGGAATTTTAACGAATGACATCATATCTCCTACAGAGCTGACAGTTAGAGCTCGTTCGCGTCCATTGGAGGTCAGGGAGACGGGGAAAATGCGTACGAGTGATTTTACTTACGATCGATCATAAGCGTTCGATAGAACGTCCAAAAACCTTTCGTTTGATACCCAACTTGACAATGTTACCAACGTTCGTATGGAAGATATGTTATACACGAATGGTTTTTGTTATTTTACATTTTATTCTTAGTTCACCATCAGCCCCCACGTAGAATGACGCAGCTTTTTATAATTAGAATGACATCATTATTTTATATATAATCTCCCCGAAGTATACCTGAGCTAGACATTGGGGGGGGGGTCAGCTCCTCGACGACAAGAATTATATTTAAATATTATAATAAATCCAATTTATTTAACGATTGATGCAAAGATAACTATTTAAATCGTGTTATTTTATAATTATTTTTATCGACGATGCCTTAAAAAAGACCTTAATTGCGCGGCGGCCATATTAATTATATAGCTAGTCAACTAGGTAAGCGTCAACATTGGAGAAACCATAGTTGTGCTACGTATCAAATCAAAATTGCTGAATAGGGTTACCAAGATGATTTTCCTTCCATAAACGATCCAAGAATGACCAATTCGGGTGCAGACCGGTATTCATGAAACCTTTATTGCATGCTGATTGGTTGAAAGTAACGCATTTGATTTGTTAATAATACAGTATTTTGACACGAGGAAGAGAGTTGGAAGTGGGTGAGGAGGATATGACAAGAGGAGGGTGGCGGAGGAGGAGTAAGGAGTGAAGGGAGAAGGTGGGTGGAGGAGGAGGCGGAGGAAGGAGGAGGTGGGTGGAGGAGGAGGCAGAGGAGGAGGAGGAGGGAGGAGGTTGGTAGAGGAGGAGGAGGAGGGAGCAGGAGGAGTAGGGAGGAGGAGGTGGGAAGAGGAGGGTGGCGAAGGAGGAGGGAGTGAGGGAGGAGGGGTGGCGGAGGAGGAGGGAGGCGGAGGAGGAGGAAGAAGAGGGAGGAGGTGGGTGGAGGAAGAGGTGGAGGGAGGAGACTTAAACCAAAAAAAGCGTAAGAGTCGTTAATGGATTGTAAATATACCTTATATTATTTGAATACAAAAAATGCTTGTTTGTCACGATTTTGGTTTCTCTTTAAGAAGGTTTGACAATTTACAGAGACACATTAAAAGTTAACACTCTGAAGCTATGAAAAAAAACTACCTTACCACTTTGGGTTATGTCGAGGGAGATTATTACATTTCAACATCCGTTTTCTATGGCTGTATCCGGGCCGAGCGGTAGCGGGAAAACTGAATGGACCAGAAAACTACTTTTGTCGAGTAAGTCCGGCGCCTGAGAGACTTATATGGTGTTACGGACAATGGCAGCTTTGTACGACACACTTCAGCAAACAATATACCGTATCGAATTTGTTCACGGTATTCCCGACTACTTAAACGATTACCAATATATTAATCCCGACAAAAGGAATCTATTGGTCTTTGACGATTTGATGACGGAAGCTAAATGCGACCAGTGAATTGCGGGTCTCTTCACCAAGGGCAGTCACCACAGAAACATATTAATCGTTTACTTGACGCAAAATTTATTCCCGCAAGGAAAGGCCTGCAGAGATATCGCATTGAATACGCAGTAGCTCGTATTTTTCAATAATCCTATAGATAGGCAGCAAGTGGCGACGTTGGCGAGAAGAATTTATCCCGCCTCCCATGTTTTTTTATGAAACGCTTCCAAAACGCAACATCTAGATCGCAAGGCTATTTGGTGGTAGATTTAAAATCGTGCACCCCGGAACAGGACCGTTTGCGCGAAAATGTATTCAGTACAGAAAGCCCGGCTACTAAAAAAGAAAACTAACGGACGAAGAAGCGTATTTCGGTGATGGTAACTCGACTGTCACGGCTATGAATGATGATGATAATGATGATGAGGTTAATGATAAAGATCGTGTAGAGGGTGGTGTTAAGAGACAATCTTTATGAAAGGGGCCTCCTGGTAAGCGCATAAAAGAAGAGCTTAAAAAAGAACTTAAACGTCACGGTATATGGGACAGAAGATTTCAGAAGCCTTTAAGACAGTCTCATACAGAGCTATTTAAATATAGATTAAACAGTTACCTAGATCAAGATTACTCTTTTGACCAATCTTATGCCCGCGCTGCTAACTATAAATTGCCATATCTAAGAAAGAAGTTGAGACAAAATTATGTACAGTTTTTGATTGAATTTTACTCATTACCAAATGACACTACGCAGCAACAAATTCTCCAATCAGCCAAGAAACTTAGACATCAACACGATATGACTATCGCAGAATCTATTCGACAAGCCGTGAAACTTAGAAAAGACCTGTTTCAGACGTTATGGCCTAATCATGACATCAACGAGAGCGATACAAATAATGACACTGAAAATCAGGAGACCTGATGAAAAAAAAATGTAAGAATGATCTGTTTGCTCTTTTACTATCAAAACACAGGATAGGTTCTATAGAAGTTAACGACCATAAACAACAAAATTGGGTACCCTATACACCCGACCCTAAGAAATGGTATCAACATTTTAAGGACTTGAGTGACGGTTACGTAACACCCAATCATAAAGGCCGTTACATTATTGGTAGCGGTAATTCGCGTAGAGGGCTCAAAATGCTTGAAGCAAAGCTCAATGAAGCGGAAGAAAAATTAAAAGAAACGGAAGACAAGTTCCAAAATTCGCAACGTCCTATAATCAGTATGGTGAGCCCCGTTGCACAAGCGATAGTAAATTGCCAAATCGGCGGTAAAACGTTGACGAGATACCGATAAAGAATCACTTGTGCGTAAGAAACCCAGAACAGATATTGACTGGAATCAGATAACTTACTAAAATGAACAATTATCAGCTAGAAAATATTTTGCGATGATACCCAGTGACCGTGTGCGCCGCTGATCAAATTCGTAAATACAGAGGAAAATTTGTGATTTCCAACACAGATACGAGTAATGGGCCAGGAAAACATTGGGTAGGATTCTTTTTTCCTCATACGGACCTTACGAATTTTTTGACTCCTTCGGAAGTAGCCCGGAAAGCTACGGCGTTGAATTTGAAAAGATACTTCACAAGAAATATCTCCGGAATAACGGACAACTACAACAGTTTTCGTCTTACGTGTGCGGTCTATACTGCGCGTATTACGTCATAAAACGATATCAGGGCATGACATTAAAGAGTATTTTTAAACAATTTAATATCCATCAAAGGAAAAGCGCAATGATCGCTTAATAGTGTCTAAAATGAAACACTGATTAGAAAAAAAGACGCGACGCGATGTTACAAAACAATTGATTATTATTGAACCAAAAACAATATTTTGTTTTTATTTATGTGGGCCTTTCTTAAATTTTTACCTCTTACTTAACAAGTTGAAACAATACAACCTAAATATTTTACAGGGATGAAAATACAAAGAAGAGAAATACGGCTTCCAGTTAAACATGTTTATTAACAATATATAAAATAACATTCCTACAATCATATGAAAGTATGACAATACAAATAATGTGTCGATTATTCTGTATTTTATCTGTTTTAGTTTAAACTGTTCTCTCTCAAGATATAGCTTCTTTTCTCTAGTACACTATGAATACGTTCAATAACTTTGGAAATTTGTTGTCCATTTTCGTGAACGAATTCTTTCATATTTGTATCGGATACAGGCATTGAATATAGAAAATGGGGGTGTTTATACTTTACATGAACCAGTATATGTACAGGTAACAATCCATTCTTCTGTCCTATTTATTTTGTGCGTGGATACCATACATTAAACACTTTATTCATTCTATGTAAACACTTGCGTTGAAAATCGACCTCAATACAGTCATACAACCGTAAAGGAACACCCATACTTACTGCCAACATGGACAATAAACTAGGTACCGCGTTCTTTAAAAAGTAACTTTTCAGTTCTGACCGAGTATTAAGTTCCTCAGTAGTTCTTGAGCTTACTGTCACAAACGCTTCTTCTATTTCGTCAATTGCGAACAAGTCTTGTGAGGTATACTTATCCCCGAAAACATCTAAATCTATACTGATATTTAAAATTCTAAAGTTACAATGTCATTCGTTAAGCTTTAAAAATCGGAATGATCAAAATAATCTAATATATTCTCCACAAAGCCGATGCGTTCCTATTTTTAGAAAAGACGTCATGTTTAATCAATTTCATTGGTCCGAATTTTGTTATGTTTAACCTCATATTAATTTGGAAATAAAATACTATTAATTTGGTTATTCGTAATTTGTTTCAAAAGTGTTTCAAAAGTGACATTTTATACATAATTTATAATAATATTAATAATAAAGCTAGTTTTAAATATTCAAATCAAGCTTTTTTATAATTCTTAATTCTTAAGTATCGGTTGATCAGGATTTTTAACGCATGCAATGCGAGTTTCTATTCCCCATTTTAAATATTTGTTAATTTAAAATTTTACAATTACTGAATAATTATAATCATTGATAACGTATATATATGTCACAAATAAACGACAATTATAATCATTCAAATTTGAAATAAAAAAATAGTAAACATTACCCTTTATCCATAAAGCTACGCCGCTGTAAAGTTTTTAAAAAGAAAACAAACTGTAAATAATTAACCATATTGTTTACATAAAGAAGATACTGTGTAAAATTATGTATGTACTAATGTATTATATTCATTATATAATAAAATGCTCATCTTGTACGCACAAATGTTCTTGAGTGAATCTGTCATAAACGAATTAATTTTCAGATTAATGTGTCACATTGAAGGTTCCATGATAACGGCCGTATGAACACATCTGCGGATGTTTCTAAATTCAAAATGTCACCATTTTCTTGTTAAATGTTGAATTCTGCTTAAGCCGGTGCTAGGGGGCGTGGACGGTAACTTGCACTTTCCAGTACCGTACAGTTCAAAATTCCATGAACAGGCTCAATCAAACCGAGCCTGCAACATTTTCAATTGTGTTGTGTTGGACCTTCTTTAGGGATTCTGTTTTTCTCTTTTTTGTTAAGGAGCTACAACAGAAATAGAATATCCGTGCATGGTCAATTTTTATTGGTCATAAAAATAATTAGCTACTCGCAAATCGATCTTTCTCTAAATTGTTGCGCGTGTGCATGTTTTCATGGAAACAAAATTGGAAACGTTTATTTCATATCGCCTACGGTTTAGTAATTACGATAATGTTTTTGAATAATTTCTGAAAATAATGACGCATTTGTGTTCATACAAATATGACCATTAAGTTTCATTTGACAAAAATCGTTTATCGATGGCGTGTGCCAATGACACTTGACCACTGAGTCATTATTTATTTTTAGATATTAACACACCCTAAAATAAATTCATCAAGTTTGTTTCAATATTATTCCAACGACCGATTTATTAAACGCGTAAAAAAGGGACATTACTGTACACAACAATATTCGTTACATTCATAATGGTTACTTTCCTTTCATAACAAGTAAATTTTTAATTTGTTTCGACTTTATAAACGTGTGCAGTGATGAGAATTTAAACGCCTAATTGGACACTGTGCCTTTGTAAATAAATTGCGGTCAACGGCTAGCCAATTTCTCAACGTAATTTTACTGGTGTCAATTTATACAAAAGTCGCCACACAGTTTTTTAACAAAGAAATATTAAACGCTATTACCCGATACTTTTAACGCGCTGATAAAAGTCCACGCATTTTTTCCGTAAAGGTTTGCGGTTAACAAGAATATAGCGCCATGACTTTATAAACGTGATTATAATTTAAACGCCTGATTTTACAGCAGGTTGTAAGTCAAGGGCTTATTTCTCAATGTTATTTCACTGGTGTAAATTTCTACAAAGGTTATACAATGTACAGTTTTTCTGTTTATATATTAGTATAAGTAATAAGCTGTTTGTCGATTTTTTTTTAAATATTAAAAAAATAACAAACAGCGTTTAAGTTAAAAAAACAAGTTAATGAGAATTAAATACATATTCATAAACAATATTAGTCATTGACAATTTTTTTCTGAACACTACACAGAGAGAAAATAATTCCATACCTTTTGATAGTTATCACGATAATGTTTGAGGTTGAAATATAATGGCATCTCTGTTTTGGACAAAAATTCTTAATAAGGGTTCATTCATAGTTTTAATGATGTCATTAAGTTACAGAATGGTAAAACCCTCTAATGCGTTGACAGATACAAATTAATTAAATCATTGAAAAAGCGTGTGTCAATAACGAGTTGTCGCTGGGAGCATCCTTAAATTATAAACAGAATCTGCAGGGAAAAAGGAATGGTTACACTCGCTCTTAAATATTGAATTTATGTTAGATTTTTTTTAAAGTAGCATTGATTTGTCATAGTAAAACGAACCGGTGTCATATAATTATATAGGATTTTTAAATAAAACAAATTTTACTATAACCGATAAAGATGACCGCGCGAAGTAAATTAACCGTTTTTTCTGTACATTCGGTTTAACTTGACGTTTTATTAATTTCTGGAAAAAAAAGGCATGACAAACTGTATGTATTTACCAGTATGCTGTAAAAATAAATAATTAATTATATCGTTGAACATCAAAATTGCTTATGTTTTCTTGTTACAAAGTATTCATGTTTCTGGTATACGTACCTTAAGGTGTATGTAGCAGTAAAATGTAGCCATATAATTAATATGGCCACCGCGCAATAAAGGGTCTTTTTTAACGCATCGTCGATAAAAAAATAATTTCGGTTTATCTGTTCGCTGTTTAATGAAATAAAACGATTTAAATAGTTATCTTTGCATCAATCGTTAAATAAATAGAGGATATTTGTTTAGTTCAGTGTAAGACCGAAATATATCTCACCGAGTGAGCACCAAAAGTTATATTTCACGAGTGGCGCAGCCACGAGTGAAATATGAACTTTTGGTGTTCACGAGGTGAAATATATTTCGATCTTACATTAAACTAAACAAATTTTCTTTTTATTATATCTAAAGAAACCTTACGTTTAAAAAGACATTTATACCTAGTACTAGTTGAAAAGGGCGCCAAATAATAATACAACGTGACGTCATTTACGACGTCACGTCATTAAGTTTGTTTCCAGTACTGTGAACGCTTGTATTTCACTGAAACAACGTAACGGGCTCAAATATTCAAAACAGTGAAATTATCAAATTGATAATTTCACTGTTTAAAACAGTGAAATTATCAGTTTTTATTTCACTGATATATTTCTATAAACCACCGAAAAGCATGTAATAAATTGGATTATTATAATATTTTAATATAATTTTTGTCGTCGAGGAGCTGACCGCCCAATGCCTGATGGTGAACTAAAAATAAAATGTAAAAGAACAAAAATCATTCGTTTATAACATATCTTCCATACGAACGTTGGTAACATTGTCAAGTTGGGTATCAAACGAAATGTTTTTGGATGTTCTATCGAACGCTTATGATCAATCGTAAGTAAAATCACTCGTACGCATTTTCCGCGTCTCCCTGACCTCCAATGGACGCGAACAAGCTCTTACAGCTCTGTATGAGATATGATGTCATTCGTTAAAATTCCAAGATGGCTGCCGCTATTTTCGCGCCAAATATGGCCGTCGGAAGTGACTCTTATCCGAGATGGCCGCCGCACATGCGCTGTGCTTGGCGTTAACGAGAAGCACTTACTACTACTCTTTTAAACGACATGGTTACACTTTTGCAGTGTATAATGAGTGATGTTATGCAATAAAACCGATTGGTTAACATTTGAAGTCTCCCTCGCGAGAGGTAAGGTTGAGTAAAAAAAATAAATACCACTTTCCACATTGTGAGTTACTTGCCGTAAGTCTACTCCAACGTTACTTGAGGTGACCTTTCGTGAGTTTGGGTCGAGATTGAGATTAAGTATCGTTTCTGAATACAGGCCTATATCTTAAATGAGAGGACTTAATGGACTCGCTTATTACATAGTGTACTCGATTTTGAATGGGTGGGGCTAACTGTAAGTCGGTTATAGGTTATATACAGAGTTGAAAGAAACTAATTTTCTCGCTTCACTTCGTTCGCTCGAAAATTAATTTCTTAAAACTCTGTAGATAACCTATAACCTTTACTAAACTAAGCTTGAATAAAAAGACCGAAAAGTTGTGATTGGGGAATTACCTATTATTTTGCTGTATTTCTAAATAGCATTGTGAATGTCTCTTTTGTTTGTGTCTTTTATTTAAACTTATCGCATGGTTTGGATCTTTTCCTTTGTTCCTTTGTTCTTACTTACCCATTATACTCAGTACACTTCAATGAGCATTTGAAAACTGTATTGATATGTACCGTTTTTTTCATTGATTCATATAGGAAAAAAACTCGACTGTTATATATCGGTCGATATTTTTTCGCATGTAGTTTTTTTTCATATAGGCTCCAATGGGGCAGTGGTAACGACCATTCCTAGTAGGAAAAAATAAATAAAATAAAAATATGAAATCAATTAAATAAAATAGAATAAATATATAAATACAATGAAAAATATGAACAAAGATAATTAACTAAATGAAATTTATTCTCATTTAATCGAAAGGTACATCCGCTGAATGAATTATTTCCAATGAAAAAAAAGCCTTTTAATTTTGACAGTTTTCAATCCGCCTCTAACATTGAATGTCTTTTGTATATTTTTTTTGCGGCAGTGGAAACAACTTGAAAAAACTGCCTTATCATAAATAACTGTATTGTAGCTAACGATTTATTTATTTATTTGTTTCTATTACAAAAAAAAGAAAACATGTCATTGCGATAAAACAGTTATAGTATATGAACTCGTTAGTTACGGGGGTATAACACTGGCTGGGGCGACATCTCGGGATGTTTCTGCAAAATAAATTGTCTCGGCCTAACGGCCTCGCCATTCTTTAGCAGGAACACCCCTTGATGTCGCCCCAGCCAGTGTTATATTCACGTAACTAACTCGTTTCATGTACTATAACTATTACATATGCGACTGAATATGTGTGTTTAATGCGAGTAAACTATTGTTGTGATAAGACGATATTAAGTGCGTACTGGCTATTAAAAGAAGTGATAATATGGTAAACATGGATATGTGATACAAGAAATTATTAAAATGGCGGAGTTCTCGGCTGCATTTAACGTTGAAAGTCTTACTTTAGAGATACAAAGTTTAGATATTGACAATGATATCAAATTAGAACTGGTGAATTGTTTACAAGTTTTAATAGGTCTAGACTTCAGTGGTGTAGTTAAAACAACTGGAAGAAGAAATCCACCATTTAAATATGATGATGTCATCATAGGATTAAATAAATTTGCAACGGCAGCCATTGATGCATTAGAGGCGAGCGCTTTACTTCCATTTCCGTTTGGTATAATTTGTAAAGTAATCACAGGGGTTGTTGGGTTTATTTTCAAGAAAGACGTGGCTTCAGTTGTCACAGAGAGATGTACTGCAATCATAGAGGCTGACTTGATTTCCAAATGCCGTGCAACATGTACTAAAATGGCGCATTTTATATCATACATGCAAGGTTTGCCGTCAGTTGATCGCCTGCAGCCCAATGAAAGATTTCAGTATTTGCAACTTCTCGCAAGCGACGTCCCTATTCAAACCGGACTCGATGAAATTCTATTTTTTGGAGAAAAGATCAAACAAATGGTTGATGCAGCAGACGTTAAAAAGGCAAATAATCTATTTGAACACGCGCAATTATACTGTTGCTTGGCGACTACCAGGGAGTTATTTCTTCTCTACCGATTCGCCATCCAGTCTGCTTTTTCAAATGAGGCCAGTTCAATTAGAAATGTCCTAAGCGCCCAAAAGACAAATGACAGCTGTGTCTTGAGGTTCCTGTATAAACCAACAGTTGGCAGTTTGAAACTATTTTGTCGCTTGGTCCTTAAGGATTGGTTGATACTTAGACACTTTCTTGACAGACATAGACTTGTCATAGATGATTTAAGCGAGCTTAGTGGAAGATGTTTCAGAATGAGAACATTACGCGGTTTTCCCACTCCTCCTAAATTAAACAATTCTCGTTCGAACTTTCGTGATTATGTGATTCGTTATTACGGAGGCCGTAATAAGTTTGAATTCCGAGCGGTTTCAAACAAGCAAAATGTTTTTACCATGTGGTCGCACCATTACCGACCTCCAAGACAAGTATATTGCAATATATTTAGAAATCTACGCGTCAAAGATGATGGAGATAATGTATCAACGGCAGACAACGCTTTGTGGTATATTTTGAGGGTACATCTTGAAACACCAGAAGAAAGGATGTGCTGCATGATTTGGCTAGGAACTGATTTCAAAAGGTGTCTTCAAACTAGTTCGAATTTTTTCAGCATTGACACGAGCTCATCTACAGATCCAAATCCCGATAATCTCTGGATACTATAAGGCACTATCAAAGAGGGAAACCTATTGAATATATCCGTCCAGAATACCTAGGGCAAAAATGCATAAAAACAAAACAGAGAGTGATAATGTTCCAAGTAGAATTTTTTCAGGAGCTCCTTGAAGTGTGTTAAATACGTATATATGACATGACATTTACGAAATGAACACTCGGCTATTATCATCAAACTACATGAATATAACTGATATAAACTGAACATCCCGCCAGTATACAGGCATTTAGATCGAATAAAAAGCATAAGTGATCGAATAAAAAGCATAAATGTACATATTAAAAAGAATTTAGAATTGTAAGTAAAAACAGTTTTCTAGATCTTACACATGAATTAGGAATTTGTTACTGCAATCTGCCTGCCAAGATTCAACAAGACGTTTATTTTTTGTCATCATTTCATTTAGATTTTTTTTCTCAGATGTATTGTATCACATTATATGTGAATGAGTTAGCGAAAAGTTCTCTATCTAAAGAACTGTTTATTTCAGAAACGCGTTTCCTAGTATAGTATTTCTTAAATATAATACAACAAAGAAGGAAAAGGTACTTTAGTGAAATCTCAGTGTTGTCATTAACAATTAATCATTAGCAACTGCATAGGTCGGACACTTGATATACAAATCGTTAGTATCCTTATAAATACATGTCTTGAGAGAGATTAGCTGTATTGTATTACCTTTTTTTTTTACAAATCATTGAGTAAATACATTTAAAGCTTTACTTGTTTTCATGCATATGTAAATAATCTTTGTGTATGTTAAACTGTCTTATTTAGTGAAACCTATAGCACTACACATATACTATATAGCGATATATAAGTGATTTAGATACTTTTCCTTCATGTTAATCAAGCGTTTTATTTCGTATAAAGTTTGATATATCCAGAAGTAAGGAGTTAAATTATGGCCTATTTTAGTACTTTAGATTTTGGAGGCAGAATATAAACTTCCAAAAAATGACACCAGTTAAATTGAGATTTTTCATTAAAAATATATTGTCTCCTTTTTACGTTGTATGTTTGCTTATTTCTTTGTAAAATTTTTTATTCAAGAAGCAATACTGAAAATGAGTATACATGTTCTATTTGTTGTGTTTACTTTGTTATCCCCCGCCGATGGAATCGGGAGGGGGATATAGTTTTGGCGTTGTCCGTCCGTCCGTCCGCACAAACATTTTAGGTATATGAGCTAACTAACGGTACACTGGGACAAAAAAGAACAAAGGACTTCATTCCGTAAATAATAGTTAGCACATTAGGAAACAATAGTTAGCTCACAAGGAAACAAAAGAAAAGAACAATAGAAATAGCTCATAAACCTGAAAAATTGGTACGTCCGTCCGTCCTTCCGTCCGTCCTTCCGTCCATCCGTCCGTCCGAATTTCGTTTCCGGAGTAGTTCTCTGCAACTACTGGCTGGAATTCAACGAAACTTTATGGGAATCATCAATATCAAGAGGAGATGCGCATATCGTCGGCTTGTTCCGGTCCGACCCTTTAACTCAGAGTTATGGCCCTTGATTAGTTATGTAGTATGCATACATCTCATTGGCATTTCCAGATTTTACTATTTAACACAAAGTTATGGCTCTGTTATTGCCCTGAATATTTATCAAGTTCAAAGAATATTACTGTTTATGCCATGATTAATATATAAATAAAGCCTTATGTCTTCAGTTGTTGTGTTAATAATAACCAGTACTCGGCGGGGGATATAAATTCAACGAATTTTCTTGTTTTATTATTATTATTAGCGTGTTTATACGTTTATGTCAGAGTGTATTATATTTCATTTTTTTATAAGTAATATGAACGTTTATTGCTCGCTATAGATAATTTTACGGGAAAAGAAATGTATTTTGGTGTATTAAATTGATTTGCTAGAAAGCATTTTTAAAATTAAGACCACTTAATTTACATTTTAATAAAAAATAACTGAACTTTGGAGGCGTGCTGCTTTAAAATGTAAAACAAGATTTTATTGTGTACTTTATTCAAATTATAATAAAACATTACAGAATAAATGGAAAAGATGTTCTGGTTCGATTGTCATGCGCCCATTTTTCTATGACCTCTGTTGGTACATATTTAAAACCCTAAAAAGGTTTAATTTTGGTAACATCTAAAAAATAATGGGTCGGTAGGAAGGTATTTTTTTAATTTGGTAAAGCCCTGTCAATAGATAGCATAATTAAAATACATAATTGAACATCAGATTTTTCCATAAAAAATGGATTTAATAAAAAGCAGTTCATGGCTGCTATCTATCAGACAAAAAACTAAACTCATTTACTTCAACGAATCAACCCCAAGAAAATGAATTTATTGCACTAAATGGAAGCTGAGATTTGTTTTTAAAAAATTCCAACTTTCCTTACGTATCTTGCTTCAAAATTTGATTCCTTCCCGTTAAATGATTATTTAGAAGTTACAGTCATTTAAGACATGGTCAATAAAACAAATGAGCCGTGTCACGACAAAACCAACATAATCATTGAGTAAATACATGTAAAGCTTGAATTGTTTTCATGCATATGCAAATAATCTTCGTGTATTTTAACTGTCTTATTTAGTGAAACCTATAGCACTGCACATATACTATATAGCGATATATAAGTGATTTAGATACTTTTCCTTCATGTTAATCAAGCGTTTTATTTCTTATAAAGTTTGATACATCCAGAAGTAAGGAGTTAAATTATGGTCTATTTTAGTACTTTAGATTTTGAAGGCAGAATATAAACTTCAAAGGAATGATACAAGTTAAATTGAGAATTTTCATAAAAATATAGTGTTTCCTTTTCACGTTGTATGTTTGCTTATTTCTTTGTAAATTTTTTTTATTTAGGAAGCAATACTGAAAATGAGTATACATGTTCTATTTGTTGTGTTTACTTTGTTTTATTTTTATTATAAGCGTGTTTATACGTTTATGTCAGAGTGTATTATATTTCATTTTTTATAAGTAATATGAACGCTTATTGTTATATAATCTTGTACATACTGATGTTAAACATAAAATCTTTATTCAGCTGCATATTTCTAACCCTGTTTTTACTGGATTCTACATATTCAGCACGTTAAAGATAATTTTACGGGAAAGGAAATGTATTTTGGTGTATTAAATTTATTTGCTAGAAAGCATTTTAAAAAACAAGACCACTTAATATACATTATCATAAACAATAACCGATCTTTGGCGGCGTGCTGCTTTAAAATGTAAAACAAGATTCTAATGTGTACTTTAATCAAATTATAATAAAACTTTACAGAATAAATGGATAAGGTGTTCTGGTTCGACTGTCATGTGCCCATTTTTCTATGACCTCCTTGCGTACATATTTGAAGCCCTAAAAAGGTTTAATTTTGGTAACATCTAAAAAATAATTGGTCGGTAGGAAGGCTTTTTTTTAATTTGGTAAAGCCCTGTCAATAGATAGCATAATTTAAAATACATAATGTAACATCAGAACTTTCCATAAAGAATGGATTTAATAAAAAGCAGTTCATGGCTGCTATCTATCAGACAAAAAACTAAACTCATTTACTTCACCGAATAAAACTCAAGAAAATGAATTCATTGCAAGCTGAGATTTGTTTTAAAAATTCCAACTTTCCTTACGTATCTTGCTTCAAAATTTGATTCCTTCCCGTTAAATCATTATAAAATATGATAAACAAGATCAACAAGGAAAGGCGGCGTTCAATGAAGTTGCAGGCATTTAAAACATAGTCAATAATACAAATGGGCCGTGTCACGACAAAACCAACATAATGGGTTTGCGACCAGCATGGATCCAGACCAGCCTGCGCATCCGCGCAGTCTCATCAGGATCCATGCTGGTCGCTTACAGACCGTATAACAACTAGAGAAACTGATAGCGAACAGCATGGATCCTGATCAGACTGCGCGGATGCGCAGGCTGGTCTGGATCAATGCTGGTCGCAAACCCATTATGTTGGTTTTGTCGTGACACGGCTCATTTATTATTTGCACGCGACCACTCCTGTAAAGCTCACATCTTAAGTAGTTTTTTTAAATACAAGGTAGTCAGGTGATATGTTTTCGAAATAATCTGAATAATGCGGTGCATGGTGAAAAAATGATGTTCTGATTTAAATCCTGTATTTATGTTAAAATTACCATATTTGGTGTCAGAATGGCAAACTAAAGTTATAGTTGTGTTGTCGTTGTGTTTTATTTTTTTGTTGCTGTTTTGATGGTGCTTTTTCTTAAATTACAACTTTGCAATCGAAATATTTTTTGGAATAGCCAATTGTTAACCTTCCCTTTCGTTTCGTTTAAGGTTAACTGTAGTTTTGGAGTACTATTCCCTTTCAATATAGTATATAGTGTGATACTATAGTTGGTAATTCACTTGTATCTGGATAAACATGTATGTAATACGTTACATAACTCGTAATATACAATATGGACAAGACTACATTAATTAGCTCCCTTGCGAAATCTAATATAGTATATAGAGTTAGATATCGGTGTTTATTACGTATGTATAGATAACTTTATTGCAAGTGGCACAATATTGTATGTGAAATTGAAAATGTTCGTAACACAATATTAAACTATGTAATATATGTTAAACTGATTATGTCAAATCCTATACTGAAGGAAACAAAATATATTAAACTGTTCACCTTCAAGAAATTTGCAGACTATCCATTGATTTTGTGATTGTATATATGTATGTATGAATGAATGTATTAATGTAATTGACTATGTACTTTGTATTCGTCAAATAAACTTTCTGTTCTGTTCTGTTCTGATTAACATAATGACTCATCTTTATCGCCGGTGTAACATGAAATCTTGAACACATTAAAAATGGAACCCATGGACCATTTTTCAACGGATTTTGATAAATTTTCAACGTTGAAAATTGACCCTCCCCCGTTAGTTAATGAGCCATCCACGTAGGGGGAAAATGACCACTGTTGAAAAACTAATCTACTATAGACAGGTAATACTCAAAAATTTATAAGTGATCAAAATACTAATGCCAAACATATCTATATAAATGGTCATACACATGAAAGGGTAATATTTCTGTGTAAGCGATGAATATATTTTTTTAAAATTTTATTAAAGCTAAAATGAGCTAATAACATTTTCACAATCTATCGGCAACAAGTTGGATTAATAATATCTGTCATATGTTGCGGTTCGGACCGGAATATCCGTCCCGAGGGGACCCGCCCATGGGCGGGTTCCCGAGGGACGGATATTCAGGTCCGAACCGCAAACATATGTCAGATATTTTTTCTTGCATATTCTGCCATATTATTTCATATTTAAAATGGTTTACCTCAATATGATATATGTTCATGGAAATTAAAGTCATTTCATCCCTAACTATTTTCTTACAATAGCGTATGAACTTACAACTTTAATAACAACGGCGAAATGACGTCATCCTAAGCACATATTTCCCTTCTAAAACGACGTCATATTACCGCGGTTCATTCATAAAGTGCGCTAAAATTACGTTGTTGTTTGGCACGCGACTCATCTGGCACCCCCCATGCCAGATGAAATTTCCGGCATGGGTAAAACTCACGGAAACGCCAGTCTGCTATGCAAGAAAATGTTGTAAGGTGACATATAGATAGAGTGACGTGCATTTACATGTGTTACATGTGTTACGAGGCGCAAACCATCCTAACTTTACAAGATTTTAAAAGAAAAGTATATCCGTGCGACTTAAAAACTTACTATATGGTATCACAGACTAATCGGATAAAGGATAAAATCATGTCACTGAAAACTAAAAATGCACAATCACGTGTTTTGACTTTTTTTGCACATTCAGTAATGTTCACATGCATTTATATGAATACAACATGCAGTTATGTATAATAATGATAATTTTAATAGCTGTATTTTGAGGAGAAGACATTTTAAGAGTATTTAATAAAGATAAATACCCAGTGCGATAGATAGATTCGACTCTCTTCCTTACAGCAATATAAATCAGATAGCTCAAGGTTCTCTTTTGCTTAGCATTGGCTTGTGCACAAGATTGGAGGTTTATTTTCTTGGCAATATAAGATACTTGTCTCTATCTTAAGAAAGATTGCCGCCAGATACCCGCATGGCATCGTTCTTTAAAGAATATTCATAAAAAGGCATGATTTTCCGGAGCCCACCATTATTTATTCATTGTTCCGAATTTCGCTGCCATATAACCAGTGAAAAGGCTTGTAGATGCTTCACGGCATTGTAAGCACCAATATACTTGACCGTGAGATGCCCGCGTAGAATAGTAGTTTTAGTCGGTGCGACAATTCCGTCTTCAAGTATAGAAAGTTTAACACCATCTTTCTAGGTCCACCTTACATACCTATCAGTCCGCCTTTTGTTGTAGATTAAGACATTATTCAGCACCTGTTGCTAGCTAAATAAACAACGGGCTGACAATCTTGTTCTTTCATTGTATAAAAACTACGATTTTTTTTAAACGCATATTTTTTCGGAGTCCACCGTGGGTAATAAATTGATTTAACTTCAACGCAGAATAACAAGTCTCCACGTTAAGGCCAAATTAAGTAGAGGGTGCTTGCCCAAGGAAAATGGCCTGGAGATATCCGCATGACATTGGCGTTTTAGCCGGCGTGGCGATTTCTTGTGCTATTTCATTTACAAGATCTTAAACTTAATTTAACTTGTCCATGTGCATGTCCTTGTGTAAACAGTATATCTGTATGTTCAACACCATACTTTATGTACATCTATTGGCAAGTTCTTGCAACATATATTACTCACCCTCAAGTTTGCTTCCTGGACTTAACCAGTACTGGCGTCATGTCATGTACGAAAACAATGTCGTGATCCGGGTAGGTCTCGAAGTTTCCTGGTATAGAGGCAGACATCTGAACCACTACGTCACGTAGGAATATCCATAATATGTTACGGAAGTATTATCATTGAGAAACACAATTCTTAAAAGTATATACATTATGAGAGTTTGATTTTTCGGAATTTGAAAAAGTGGAATTTGGAATATGGAAGATAAGATAATCCGAGATTAGTGACGTCATTAATCCGAGATAAGTAGATAATCCTAATCCCCAGAGACAATGGTTCTTTTGAAATTGAGACAAGATTATGATATAATTAATCCGTATTAATCCGAGATAAGTAGATAATGCTAATCTCCTGAGACAATGGTTCTTTTGAAACTTAATGATAATGCTAATCTTCTGAGACAATGGTTCTTTTGAAATTAAATGATAATGCTAATCACCCGAGACAATGGTTCTTTTGAAAATGAATGATAATGCTAATCACCTGGGACAATGGTTCTTTTGTTGAAAATTGGTGACATCATCATTAATGATTACAATGAAGCGCAATGAATGAATGAATGAATGTAATGTCAATAGTGTATTGAGAAATTAAACAATTAGATTGCATATTGATTAAGCTTCACTTCAACAAGTGCGTGCCTATTTTAAGAGCAAGCAAGCATATAGAAAGAGTGTCCCAACGAAGTAACAAAATAAATAATGTATAGGTTTGTGAGGAACAGCAGAAATATCATCACGTAGAAACTAATGTTAGCAATACCTCGGGTTAACGTATTCTCCTCGGGATGATACTGTTACTCACAAAATAGAGAAAAACAGAATCTCTTAAGAAAGCCCAACACGGCAAAATTGAAAATGTTGCAGGCTCGTTTTGATTGAGCCTGTTCATGGACGGTACTGGAAAATGCAAGTTACCGCCCACGCCCCATAGCACCGTCTTAAGCAGAATGCAACATTTAGACACGAGAAATGGTGAAATTTTGAATTGAGAAACATCCGCAGTTGTGTTCATACGGCGGTTATCATGGAACCTTCAATGTGACACAATAGTGTCATTCCATGTAAAGCGGCGTATGGTCCGCAATTTAAAAAATGCGTGTGCCCTAAACGAGAAAACAATGGGTGGAACTAAATAAAATGAAATTTTGAATCTGAGGTTATGAGGCCTGTATATCACAGATAAGACGTCAAAAGACAGTTTAAAAATCAGACACAAACCTCTGTTTTATTGAACAGAAGAGGGGTTAGGGAATCGGCATTCATTTTAATAAAATGTCACAGTCATACTGATTAAATTTGATATGAAAAATAATTTAATAGCTGCTATACTGTTCACTTGGTCGGTTTGTATGTAGAAAATAATCAGCAAATAAATAACATACATTTTACATTTATTTCTCATATAACAATATAACCTGGCTGTTAAAGCTTCGGAGGGATCGCTCTTTCTCCAGATCTTTATACATCTCAACAGCAGGTACAAAGCTGTAAAATGTTCACTACAGTGTTTCTATATTGTTCTGGTTCTTCGGGATCATTGACTCGAGCACTTGAAAGTGTTTAACAAATTGAGTACCGCTCGCTGGTTTCAGGGTGCGTGAGGGATGTTGCACTTTTTCATTATCCCTCATGTACGTACTGGGAGTCTTCAATGTTCATGTAAATTAGTTGTGATTTATTCTTCTGAGGGATCACCCTTTCTAGTAAGCATGTAAGCATTCACTTCAATACTTATAGCATATAATTCAATACATTCACGCATAGGAAATGTTTCCAATAATATCAGAATAAAAACATTTGCAACATACAAAGAAAATTCGTGACCAATTATGTGAGTATTTCTTATTGAATAATAACAGGAAATATGTCGTAAAGAAGTGAATGCAAAAGCGTTTCTAATTGTCTGTTAGTTCAAGTTTAAACAAATCAAAGACAAGAGTTCATAATGTTATAAAAAAGGTTAAGCTGGTCATACAGGTCATGAACCTCGATACAACGAAAATTGTGACACAAGACATCGAACTATGTTTAAGGCCAGTTTAAATCCAGATATGAGAGTGGTTCAGATTAAAATTATTTTGTAAGTCCTCATTAGTGAATTTTATAAAACGTTTTATAGTGACTATGATATCTGAACCAATGCGGAATGACAATAAGAGCTGTATTATAACACTCGTTCACTGTTTAGCGGATATTAGTTTTTTTAAAACAATATAACAAATTTATGCAGTTCTTAAAGCATAACAAGACCAGCTACTTAGCATAATGAAACAGTATTTATAGTCAAAATCATACTGTAATTGATAATTTATACCTTTCAAGAGTGTCATAAATATATGGCATAAAACCAACTACACTTACTCTGATTCTTTTTATTAGTTCTATATTAGTTTATCATATTTTTTGCTTGACCGTTAACAAATCAATTCTTAGTATGTCACTGCCAAGTTTAAGGCTTTGTAATAAATACACCTGTAATAGTGTATTATATGTGTGCTGCACAATCACTATATATTATCCGTCCCATTAGTTTCTGTGTAAAAAATGCATGTTATGATGTATCGTTTTAACTAACATTTATCTAAATGCATCAATTGTTATTGTATCTTAATAGCTCATTTGTATCTCAGTGTAAAACTGCCGATTTTTCTCACGTAAGCGAGAATCTTCTTCTCATCATTCTTCTCCTCTTTTGAATACCTAGCACATAGAGATCAACGGCCTGTTCACATATGGACTCGAAAAAGATATAACATGGCCTCGGTGATACAATTGTTCATGTCTGTACGCTAACTTGTAGCAGCTGACATTTACGTATATACTCTACTTATATAACTTTATATGAATATTGCTTATTTTCTAAATACGTTCTCTTTCCCATGTAAAGTTTATATGAACTTATTAAACTGATGAGTAAATTTTATGTTTTATGTTTCCTTTAAAGTTCTTCGATGTACTACGCAAATGTTCAACAAAAGACATGCTAAGAGGAAACGGAATTCACTTTCAATGATTCAGTGCAAGTGAATACAAAATGTTCTCTGTGTAATCAAATGTGTCTTTCTAGCATTATTTGTTGTGAAAAGGAACTTAAAATAAAGTAAAAAATGTACACATGAAATATTTATCCTTAAAGATATCGTCTATTTCGTATTCTTTATGAAGTTATCTATTTGCAATTAATCTGTATGTTATCTATATGAAGTGTACAGTAGCAAAATCTCAGTTACACCTTCATGTCAGTATGCCACTGTAAAAGCGTGTGTCTGACTGTTTAAGCTACAATCCATGAAAATCTTCAACGATAGCGCGGTAAGCTAAAAAAGCTATACATAGCCGCGAATTAGACTTATTTAACTACAATCAATATCTGAATGTCGTATTGTTTTGTAATTGTATTGCAGTTATATTGTATTGTGTCACGTTTACTGTCATTGTCTATCGAACAATGTACCTCCTCTTCTCTTTGTGTCAGTATGTTGACGCGTGTGTCTGATTGTTTAAACTACAATTCATCAAAATCTTCAAAGAACGTTATTTTAAGCCCCACTGTGTTATAGACTGATTTAACACAAATCAGTATGTGAATGTCATAATTAAAGTGTATTGATTTTATTGTATTGCATTGTGTTACCATTTACTGTCATTGTCTATCTAACAATATATACCTCTTATTTCTTTTATCTGTATCTCTTTGTGTCAGTATGCCACTGTAACGATAGCGCAATAAACATCCACTGTGTATCTACGATCGGTATGTGAATGTCGTATTGTATTGTAATTGTATTGTACACAATATATTGTATTTCGTTGTATTGCATTGTGTTATCGTTTACTATCATAGTCTTTTTAACAATGGACCCCCTTTCTTATCTGAATCTTTTTTGTGTCAGTATGACACTGTAAAAGCGTATGTCTGATTCTTTAAACTACAATTCGTAAACAAATTAGCGCAGTAAGCAGAACGACTGATTCTAATGCAAAATACACACAGCCTAGACAATGGAACACGTTTGAGGATCATTTGATTCCTTCCTGCATTACTTATTAATTGATGTTTGAGTATTAATAAATTCATAAAACTTAATATGTAAACCCTCCGTAAATGATGCCTTTATTTAAGATATTCACGGATGAAATATTTGCAGGCATGTCTAGGGTTTCCTAGTGAGATTTGCATGTCCGTTTCCCCTATTAGAATGCGCGGCGTAGTGTGAGGCACTTTATGCTTGAACTTTTTTACAGACGAGGAAAATAAAAACTCTGAAAATGATGCATTTATTTAAAGAAATATACGCATGTTACCTTTGCAAAATGTCTAGTCTTTTCTTGAAAATAACATGGAGATTAAATTCTATTTGCTTCAACCTTTCTCCAACTAGAATGCTACATAAAAGTTGTTGTAAAATTTTGCAGATTATAAATTGGATGATTAAAATGCAAGTAATAATGTTCTAACAATAATCCTTAGTTTTAAGCTGTTTGTTCGCGACAGTTGCATTTAAACCTATGTGCCAACGAAAATGTCTTATAATCGCTACAGAGGACAATTTCTTTATTAAACTGTTTGTACATTATATTGTTGATGTGGAAATTTAAAGTTATCTCTCTGTCAATAAGATCATTGGCACAAAAACGACAAGACATGCGATTTAAGGCATATGAAGTCTTTTACCGCTAACACATAGTATGTTCTTATATTGAAATCGATTGTTCGTTACAGTGATGGACTACAACTGTAATATCTAATCTGTCGGTTAAACTACCACTATTGTACATGTGAAACGCTATTGTTTACACTGAAATATCTCAAAGGTAATGCTAAGTCGTTAGAACTTCTATCGAGTCTTATAGTCTAAGTAAACATTTCCTATGTTAAACTACCACTGTTGCACACTGAAATATCTCAAAGGTAATGCTGAGTCGTTAGAACTTCTATCGAGTCTTATTGTCTAAGTAAACATTTCCTTTAAATGCAACGGTTTAATATCTATGTTAAACTACCACTGTTGCACATGTGTAACGCTATTGTTTACACTGAAATATCTCAAAGGTAATGCTGAGTCGTTAGAACTTCTATGGAGTCTTATAGTCTAAGTAAACATTACCTTTAAATGCAACGGTTTATTATCTACAATGTTAAACTACCACTGTTGCACATGTGTAACGCTATTGTTTACACTGAAATATCTCAAAGGTAATGCCGAGTCGTTAGAACTTCTATCGAGTCTTATAGTCTAAGTAAGCATTACCTTTAAATGCAACGGTTTAATATCTATTTTAAACTACCACTGTTGCACATGTGTAACGCTTTTGTTTAAATTTGAATATATCAAAGGTAATGCTGAGTCGTTAGAACTTCTATCGAGTGTTATAGTCTAAGTAAACATTACCTTTAAATGCAACAGTTTAATATCTATGTTAAACTACCACTGTTGCACATGTGTAACGCTATTGTTTAAATTTAAATATATGAAAGGTAATGCTGAGTCGTTAGAACTTCTATGGAGTCTTATATATAGTCTAAGTAAACATTTCCTTTAAAGGCAACGGTTTAATCTCTATGTTAATGTACCACTGTTGCACATGTGTAACGTTATTGTTTACACTGAAATATCTCAAAGGTAATGCTGAGTCGTTAGAACTTCTATGGAGTCTTATAGTCTAAGTAAACATTTCCTTTAAATGCAACGGTCTAATCGCTATGTTAAACTACAACTGTTGCACATGTGTAACGCTATTATTTACACTGAAATATCTCAAAGGTAATGCCGAGTCGTTAGAACTTCTATCGAGTCTTATGGTCTACGTAAGCTCTTAAAGGGTGCGTACATTATATCGTTTCAAGTCGACTTCCAATTGATAGATCCCTACTCTGACCTTTCATTTGATAACAATAGCTAGTTTTTAACAAGAAACATTGAGATGTGCTCTTTTATTAACAAACATGTTGTGGTGAAATTCTTATTGTATTCACTAATCTGATTATAAGAATTAGACAGGTCAGGGATCTATGCACAAAAAAGACTTGACGTAATACGATTGGAATGTTTTAGTATTCTATTCCGTTAGCAAATAGAATCTACAAATAGTCTGTTTTCATATTAAAATCGTTTGTTCTAACAGTCACCATGAACTCGGATGATTTTGATGACACATTTACCGCTGAAGATTTGCATGAATTAGACAAAATAGAGCAAAAAATCAACTCAAAAAGTGGAGGAAGAGCTAATTATACTAGCGAAGAAATTCACCGTCGGTCGGAACTGAAAATGTTCTTCCAACAAAACGCTGTACCTAATTCGTTACGATGTTTGGCAGTATGTATGGGTGTTTCATGGCGGGCGTATGACTATATAGAGGAGGACTATCCAAGAAAGTGTCTACTTAGAGTGAATGCCTTGTTTGACATCTGGTACCCAGTCGCTGACGAAGTAGGACAAAGGAATGGGTTGCTGCCAATTCACATATTGGCGTATGTAAAGCATTCAAATCCTTATTATCTTGATCGATCACCAAAGAAACAGGGTATGGATTTGAGAGAATTCGTAAATAAAAACAAGAAACTCATTTGTAATGTTATCGAACAGATTAATAGTGTATTACTGAGGAATGTGCACGAAATTAGAAGAAAAAATGATGTTTGTCCTCAATGTGGTTTCAGCAGGTAAACGGTTTATGTTCAAGTAAGACCTGCGAATGAATTAAGTTCGTTCATTAAATAAGAATGTTGAATCGCAATCGACCTGATATGTCTTGATCATTATGTAGAAAAAAAAACAGTATGAACAACAATAAATTATTTAAAAACGAAAAATAGTCTTTTTCTTTATAAGTAAAGATGAATACTGAAACACGTGCAAATCATCGTAATTTATGTAAGCTCTGAAGGTATTTTTATATGTATCATATACTCACATAGACATGATTTGCTACTATTTATGAATCATGTAGACATGATTTGCTACTATTTATGTATCATGTAGACATGATTTGCTACTATTTATATATCATGAAGACATTGTATGTACCATGATCGTTTTTAAAATGGCCATACACTAATCTAATATGTCTGACCTTTATTGCATGAATATCGGTAAAATGCCGATAACTAATTACGTAAAAATCCGTTAAGCAAAATAGGCAAATTATTAAAAGTCATAGTTGATTTAAAATGAGTTTAAATGATTGAAAGATATACTATTCTCATCCTTAAGTAAAACATTTAACTACCATAAATTTATTTAAATCTATATAATTACTAATGAACATGTCTAATTCAAATAAAAGAATGAATAAACTATGTATGGGAAGCTGCGTTCCCTCTTGCGGGTCAAGCAAAAAATCTTGAAACAAAGTGATCCCTCGGAAGCATTAATCACACCAAAATTACAAGAGAATTGCTGTCTCGGTTTGATTGAGTCTGTACGTGAGGGATAATGAATTCGTGCAACATCCCTCACGCCCCCTAGCACCGGCTTGAGCGGTACTCTATTCTCAACACATAATAGTGCTGGCATCAATGATCCCGAAGGACCAGAAAAATATAACAACACTGACATGAAGTACGGGGCAACTTATACAGCTGCCAAACAGCATTTGACACTGTCGTTGTTGTTGTTGTTGTTGTTGCTTTCTCTATAAGTTACTGCTGTACCATTTGAACTTCTTTTGAGTCACATTTTATCAAATGTAACGGTTAAAGTGCTAAATTTATGTATGGTCGCTTAATCCTTAATTTAATCTTACTATACTTTGTATCTCGATCGGTTTTAAATCACTGATGTTTCTTTAACAACTGTCTCCCTTTCATCGTCATCTCTCTGATTTAAAAGGGCATTAAGACCAATTTATATGAATTCGAAAAGATGCAGCAATGATACGATAGTATGTGTTTATAACTCTGATAGTAGCAGCCAACGTTGGATTACTTGCGTAATTATAAGGTCATAGTTAAATTGAACTGAAATGTGTTCAAAATATTTGTATGTATGCAAACAGAGAATACGTGATTAGAATTGAAGTATATATTCAATTTATGTAACTTTTTAATATATTATTTTATATTTTTTTCATTAACATGATAAAGAACGCTATATTACTAAAGATGAATACTGAAACACGTGCATATCATCGTAATTTATGTAAGCTCTGAAGGTATTTTTACTTTTTCAACTTTTGTTTATTTATTTATTTATTAACTTAATTGAATAGAAGTTTTGTTGATTCTAAATATCTAGACATCTTTCTGGACATCTTTTTGTAGACATTATTTGCTTCTATTTATGTATTATATAGACATGATTTGCTACTATTTATTATCATATAGACATGATTTGCTACTATTTATGTTTAATGAAGACATGATTTGCTACTATTTATGTATCAGGTAGACATGATTTGCTACTATTTATGTATCATTAATATTTTTATGTACTATGATCGTATTTAAAATGGCCATACACTTATCTACTATGTTAACCTTCATTGCATGAATATCGGTAAAATGGCGATGACTTACGTAAACATCCGTTAAGCAAAATAGGCAAAATGTCGATAAAATGCCGATAACTTACGTAAACATCCGTTAAGCAAAATAGGCAAATTATCAAAAGTCATAGTTGATACTCTCTTCTCAACCTTAAGTAAAACATTTAAATCACAGAAATTTATTGAAATCTATAAAATTCTTACTGAATATGTCTACTTCAAATAAAAAAATGAATAAACTATGTATGGGAAGCTGCGTTCCCTCTTGCGGATCAAGCAAAGTTGGTCCTTTTTTAAATGACACTATAATTATATTCATATTGTGAGGAGATTTTTAAACACAACATATCTACTTCGTCAGAACATGTTTATTTTGTATTAACAAGGAGATTGCGTAGCAATTTTCAATTCAAGGCTGACAGCTGCTAAAAGAGTGTTTTGAAATATCAAGGAAATATAGCCTCCAAATTGGCAGTATTTTAGACTATGTTTTACAGTTTATTTTCGATTCGTAGCTTTTACATCTTCTATGTTAAGAGTCATCTGCCGTTGCAATAAGAATTTAACGTAGTAGTATTTATAGCCTTTCCTTATTTATGATTTTCGCACCTTATATAGCTTGTTTCGTATAACAAGAGACATGTGGAAGATGTGTACATGTATATTTAAATGTTTATTCCATTACGACAGGTGTATTTGTCCTTGTTACCCATCATATTGCACAGATCCTGTGTATTTAACAAATTGAAGATCTCTTCCTCAGTTTATTTCTCTTGTTAACTATGCTAAGATTAGATCTGGCATGCTAGACCATGATATCATCTCCACAGACATATGTTCTAGGCCTTTTCGACTCGAACAAAAGCCCCTTATTTGTACTTTGTAATAAAGCGCCCCAACTTGACTCACTTGAATATTTTCATTAAAATCGTATGGCTGCATGTTATAAATTTCATTAAAACAGGAATGGCTACTGTTTGTTATTAGAATGGATTCTTATTGACTCCCGTTCTTATTTCGATGTTAAGGTGAAATTTATAAGCATAAAAGTCTGCAACCTCATTTTAGCGAACTCGAGAGTTTATTTTATGTTTACACTTGGAACATCCGAACATCAACAGATAATCAACAAATATGGCTTAAGTAGCAGTCGAAATTTAAGCAACATATGATCGTATTTATATAATGGATGTTTTGATAAAATTGTATTTTCTTATATTATTTGTATATAAGACGGTAAAAGTTTGCTTGAATAATCGGATTAGACGGAAAAATTCTACATTTGCCGTTTACAACTATTGATTCTTTCCAAATGCACTTTTTACATCAGAAATACTTGAAAAAACTAAATCTTTCTTTGTTACAATACATCAGGGCCAAATTCAAACAGACATTTAACGGTGAAATACATGTATATCAAGATTCATTACCACTTTATGATTAATAGCGTCAGATTATAAACAAAGGGTAAAATTAGAAAGAAACAAATAAAATCTCAAATTAGAGCAAGAATTAAACAATTATATGATTTATTTAGATGATG
Organism: Ruditapes philippinarum; assembly: GCF_026571515.1. Taxonomy (NCBI): domain Eukaryota; kingdom Metazoa; phylum Mollusca; class Bivalvia; order Venerida; family Veneridae; genus Ruditapes; species Ruditapes philippinarum. The sequence continues at coordinate 68,779 of NW_026863236.1, forward strand.
CAGATGATGATGAAATAACACACAACGAAAAGTTTGTATAAAAAGAAAAAATCACTCTTATATAAAAAAAAAACAACATAAAATAAAATTCACAAAAGGTGGCTCTAGATCAAAGCTTAAGCTTTCTGAAATAAATGACACCCACAAAGCAAACATTCAACACAAATAATTTCAGTCAGTTTTCTCTCCTGTTAGACCACTGCCTGTTAAAGAGACACGCATAAAGAAAATGATGCTCCTGGACCCCGGAAAATATTGTCAATATCACAAATGAGTGACATCATCATCAAATGTTTTAAAGCCCTCCAAATGTCATGAAAATGCTTTTTGAGAAGGTTTTCTGACCTGTCTGTTCCTTTTCAAAAGCCCGCCCCCCGGCAATTTTTTTTACCTACAAACTAGCCGTCAAAAGTTTTGGGTTTGCAACATTTCGTTTC
>NW_026863237.1:0-26069 GCF_026571515.1 Ruditapes philippinarum
CAGATGACCCAAATATTTCAAGAAAATTAAACTTGGAAAAACCACACTAAAACTTTGAGAACAAATAAAGTAAACAAATTAAAGATTCAAGTGATAATTTATATCTTATGTGCAATTAATGACTGTATTTTGTAATATTTATCACCATATTTCTAACGCAGTAGGGGCTATTAATGCATATTTTGACCTCTTTTTGGTAATTTACGTGGATTTTAGGTGCCGATGGTAATGTGTCAAGTACTTTCTTTGTTCATTTCACAATATTTTACCTTTAAATACATTTTCAAAATTTTCATGAAAATTAGGATGAATCTGGAGGCGTGCTGCTTTAAAAAGTAACATTTTATATCAAAAGATAGGGGACAAATATTGTCAAAATCGATACTTTAATTGAATCAAATTCTTTGATAGGGGAAATACTTATATAAAATACACGAAAATGTAATAAAATGTGTGAAACTTGAAAAAAGTTGAAAGATTTCAGATAAATAATGATGTTATGTTGACAATTAAAAGATGCAAAAAATATTTAATGCGTCAGTAGTACATAGAGGATATTCAAGTTTTTTTTCCTTGAAATGCAGGATTCATTTTTATCGAGTGGTATGAAAATAAATATTTCATGAATTGCGCTATTATTATATACATGTACTTTTTTCTATTTTTGACATATAAAATACAGATACAGTTTAATAGTCTTAGCCTTAAATTTTGTATATCGGCTGAATCTAGAAGAAAGTAGTCCGGCAAGACACAAGTGAAAATACGGAAAATATGTTTCACTGCAGTCAAGAACAAATTTACAGTGTAAATGAAAATACGCATTTCATTTCTAATTCATAAGTTTATTTTATAATTCTAAATATAGTTCATAATAAATCTAATTGGTTGGCTTTGTTTAATATCAAGAAATACTGCTATTTCTACTATATTTTTGAGTGGTCATCAGTGGCTTTATTGTTTCGTATGATGTAGAATTTATTATATATACTAACAGTGTGAAACAATAAGAAATGTATGTTAAACATAATTTTCTCTGTATACACTGAACAAAAGTTCTAACCGATCACCCTGAGTTTTCGCTTATATATGAAAAAGAATAATACCAATAGATCCGACTTTTATTTTATTTCGAAGAGAATGAACACATTGAGAATAATAAAATTATAACATTTTCTATTTAAATAATACTGTATCGATATTTAAAAAAAATTTTGTTTTATGAACAGCCACTCACCTGTCTGATAGAGGCTCCAGCATTTAACATTCCAACTGCTACGGCACGATCCTGCATCGACATTCGTGCCATGTTTTATGTTTTTTCACTTATAAAGTTAACATGGATTTATGCAATGTAAAATTTATTACTCACCACGCTCTGCACGAAAATTTCGTGCCAAAATGTGTAAACCGTGCCCTGTCTCACGCGTGAGTGCATGGGACCGTATTAAACTATTTTTCTTTCCACAAATCGGTAGAAAATGACACAAAAATCACCTCTGCAAAATTTTATAAGGATCTATTGACCCGTTATAAAATAACCAAAATTTAAAAAGTGATCGGTTAGAACTTTTGTTAAGTGTATCTAATATAAGTGGTCAGCAATTTGCACAATAAGTTTAACTGTAGGTCAGCAGATTCTTCTATATGTTTGACTGGTCTGCAGATTCTACTTACGTTTAAGTGGTCGGCAGTTTTTCGCATGACTTTAAATCTTCTGACCATACAGAATAAGAAGAAAATACGGCAAAAACCACACAAGCAATTTCTTATATATTTTTGCTTCTCAGCTGTGGTTTGATTGGTTTGCGAGATGTAGAATCTATTGTATTTACGGTATTCCGTAATTAAATGATTAAGAAACCAGTATAAAAGTATGTGCACATTTACAAATGTAAATATTAAAATTCATCTAATTTTCAAAACCTATTTAACATGGTTAATTCTACTTGAGCAAATAGTGAGTAATAACATAACATTATAAACTTATTGATCTACAATATTCTGACCAGTTGACTAGTACAAATATTGACTGTCACAAAGTTGTATTATACAAACACTTACTGGCACCAGGCCGTTTTACCTCTATTTTGGGAAAATGTGTCACACGGCAAATTTGGGAAATTTGTGACGTAAACTTTTCAAATTTGGCGTAAAATTTGCCAATTTGGGAAAATATGCTATATCATTCAAGGTGTTACAATTGTTAAAATAAATGATTTAATCTAAATTAAACTTACTTAAACCGTTCAGCTTTTTCTGTCATATCAAAAATACAAGACAGGCTAAAATGTGTACAAATGTAAAACTGATATCAATTAAAAATCCTGTTTTTATATTCCATAATGCTATTTTGCGAGACCAAAATTGAAAATGCGGTACTTTTTCTTTCAAATTGTCGACATCTAGATTGTGATTTTTTATTTTTGGATTGGAAAAAAAAATTTGGATGGGGAATGGGGCCAATATTCGGACCCGTGGGATAGGGGAAAAATGGCATGGCACAAAGTTGTATTAGGTATTTGTGTTGTTTGTTTTGAATTCAAAGAGTAAATTCTACTTTAATCTTGGAGACATGAGTTTATTTATTCTCAAAATGTGGTCACTACTGTATAAAAAAATACATGCAAGGATTGGTACCTTAAACACGGTTAAAAGAAAAAAGGGCCATAAAAATGCGAAACTCGATTATACTATCGGAAGACAATCGATTGTGGTGGCCCGATGATTGATAGTGATTTTTGAGTCCGATACCCAACACTAGATATTATAGAGATAATGCTTATTACTTTTTGATAAAAATGGCAATGTAACGAACAACATGAAACGAAAACATGTTTGGTCAACACAAATGCTCCCGGCTAAGATTTTTTTTTCAAAAAAAAAGGTTCACCCATTGACTCAGATATAGACAGAAAAAAATATGGCAAAAAAAAGTAAGTGTCAACACAGTTTTATTACTTGACATTGTTATTGTGAAAAATATAAGTTGGTATGTCGTTTCTATGACTTGTGATGAATTTGAAAAATATTCAATTTACCAACAAAAACCTTAATATATTAATGCAAGACCTTGACATTGAACCCAGTGACCCCAAACTTCATCCAAACTTAAACTTAGATATCTTATATGTGACATGGGAAAAAAATACTATAGTCTGTCCCATTAAAAATGGAAATGAACTTTTGCCTGGTGTGAATTAACAAAACGAGGTTGAATAAAAATTTAACTATTTTTGTAAACTAAAAAAGTCACCCTCGAGATTTTTCAGGATTTTACTCTAATGTGTCTACTTTTCTTGCGAAAGCAAATTTTGATTTTTCTATGGTAAATCTCTGTTGTTTATTTTCTGTAGCCATTGCCGGAGTACTCTTCATTTGAAGATGAACGGGAGAAAGCACGTGTTATGTTTCTAAAATATACATGAGGTTCTCGGGGTCGTTTCATGACTATTTTACAAAACTGGATCTACAAGATGTAACAGTTTAGTTGCAATGCATGATGGAAAACTTTAAAAAATGAAAAATAAGCAACAAGAACACCGAGTCGCATGTAGTAGATCTAGAAATTGCACTTACTTTTAAGTTGAATAGAATCTCTTTGAATTTCGAAATAGATCTTTATAAACGTCACGACAAATTCGCATTCTGAAGATTCCTTCATTGCCAGTTTCTATTCAGTTCCGTAGATCATACTTTTTTACTTCAAAACTCCGTCTCCTGATTGACATGATTCCTTCACTTTTGATGATCCAGATTTTTGATTATTTTAAATAATGGTTTGCTAGTAAAATTGCCTTGTTAACACCAACTTTGTTCCCATTTTTCATTTTAATGATAGCATTTAGCTGTTGAACAGTAAGTAAATAGAGGATATTGAATGATTGTAAGTTCAATACTGAATTTATTGCACTCGTTGAATAAAATTATATTATGCGAGCCTCTGGCGAGCATAATATTATTTTATTCAACGAATGCAATAAATTCAGTAATGAACTTACACGAATATAATATTCTATTTATCACATACCTAAAATAAAGACCGTTTAAAGTGAAATAAGAGTCATTTTTCATTGACGCGCCTATAGTATACCGCTAACATTTAGCACGTCTTTACACTATGTAGTAGATATAAGCCGAAAACTGTCCAATATGTAAAATATTGAATTTCATGAGGCGCGTAGCGCCGAAGGGAATTCAATATTTTACTTATTGGTCAGTTTGAGGCTTATATCTTACTTAAATTACTACTCGTTTACTATCAAATATCATAAAAATCATATCCCCAATGTAAATTGATGTATACTGTATGTGTGTAAGTTCAACATTTTGTGTAACTGGTATATTTTGTGTATATCATTGTGTTCATGTACATAATTGGTCATATTTAAAAACACGAAAATTTCATGCTACGGACATTTTGTTATTCAAGAGGCTACATATAGGGTTTTGGAAGTAAGAAAAAGATAATTGCTAAAACATTATTAATATTGTACATTACTAGCACAAAAATACATTATTTCTAATTTTTCGATAGATAACATGATATTTGATAGTAAACGAGTAGTAATTTAAGTAAGATATAAGCCTCAAACTGACCAATAAGTAAAATATTGAATTCCCTTCGGCGCTACGCGCCTCATGAAATTCAATATTTTACATATTGGACAGTTTTCGGTTTATATCTACAACATAATCAATGAGTAAATTTCACGCTAATTGTGAGACGAACGCTAAATGATGTCTATATGGGCGCCGATATTTTGAAATGGACGTCACGTCAGGTTTCAACATAAGTCAACGGGAAAAAATATTAGATCTACTGACTTTATGAAAAACATGCCTAGAGATATTGACGTCATGTTAACATGACATTAATTTAAATGATTTTACTATTTATATTAAATAGAAAATGGGAATGTTCAAATTTGATGGGACAGACTATAACGTAAAGTGCCTATATACTCGTCAATTTTGAATACTTTACGCGCCGCCACAACGATATATATTAATGCACTTTATGAAAAACATGCCTAGAGATATTGACGTCATGTTAACATGACATTAATTTAAATGATTTTACTATTATATTAAATAGAAAAATGGGAATGTTCAAATTTGATGGGACAGACTATAACGTAAAGTGCCTATATACTCGTCAATTTTGAATACTTTACGCGCCGCCACAACGATATATATTAATGCACTGGTTCCCTGTTTTCATCAAATCAAACTTGCATCTTTTCTGGCCATTTTGATATAAAATTAACGCATGCTGTATAAATAACATTTATGATATAAGACTGGAAACCAGGCAGGTGTCTCACTGACGACCATAGGACAAATGAACCTTTAAGTCGTCAACACATGGAGCAAAATGTCGTCAATGGGGACCTATAGCCGTCAAATTTTCTGGTTTAAAAAAAATAATCTTGCAAACATGAAGAACTGTTTAAATCTTTTATCTAAAACCAATAAAACTGCCATTTATTGAAAATTACTCTGACAAATAATATCAATTAAAATTTTAAAGCTTAACAATGATATCTAGTTTGATATAATACATTTGACAAAAACAAATACTATTGAAATCTTGTTATATACATCTAAACTTTATGCAGCCAGCAAAATATAGTGAACACAAATAATATAAAATGCTTTTAAAGAACAAATTTACATGTAACGAAAAACTAGCGCCTTAATAACCCATGACCTTGACATTTTAAGTGAACGTTTTGAAGGCAATTCCATTACTTTTGCGTATATTATGCTGTGCTTATTTACCACTTGTGCACTCAATGTCTGTTTCAAGTATTTTAAAAACAATAGCACATGTTTGTTGAGGTCCAACACGTCTTGACATCACCTTAGGTTCTTCAATAGGTCTAAGGAAGTATTTTGATTAAGACTTGTTGGCGGCTATTTGTGTTTACTATTTTTTTTTGTCCATGGGCCCGGATTTGAGCAATAAATCCTTTCGATTAACAGCTAAAAGTAAATCCGCATTCAAGAACTCCTTTCGATTTCTATACTGGTTTCCCCGCCGGTGATTCGCAGCATGTCTTATTAATGAATGAGAACCGGAAAGCAGTTCTGCTGTTACATAAATTCGAAAGCTATAAATAGCTATAAATGTTTTGATTTTTGACACTTAGGTTATACATTTGTTATTTCTCTTTTTTAGTAGTACATGAAATTATAATTTGTTATATTTTGAAATACATTTACACACAGCATATCAAGTATACTATTAGTGATTGAATTTGTCAATATAAAGAAGATTTCAGGCAAAAGATTTTAACAATTTTGCTTTTGATAATTATTTTTAATTTATATTTATGAAATTAAATGTTTAATAATAACATGTTGATATATTGGTTGTTTTGAAATAATTAAACTTTAGTATATAAGGCTACATTTCATTCGCGTCACTGGTACAGCATACCACTTTGTGACAAGTAAAATGGTTTCCTGCGGGGAACATTTTTAATGATATAAAGATATTTCATTTAACTATTTTCAACATTGTTTAGGGGGATAAATAAACGTTTGTATCAGGAATATAGTTGACAATAATCGATCAATATAGAAGAAGGTCTTTGGAAACTGGTGACCGTTAAAGACCGGAGAAGGTCGACCAGAAAACAAATCTTTATGCACATTTCATGAATGGCAAAATCCAGTTTAAAGTCTATTTTAGTGCAAACAAATGCTTTTTTTGCAGAAATTACAAAAAAACTTTAAAAAACATAAATATTAGCAAAGTAGTTTATCTGACCTTGAAAAAACATGGCCTCCATGACATGTGTAAAAAAGTAGTACCATGAAAATAAACATCATTTACCTATTTCTTGTGTACATGACAAACAGACACACTTCACTGTTACACATAAAAAGGTTAGATTTTAAAGTTTGATTGTGTTTTCATTTTAATTGTAGTTCATAAGGCTATAAATGATGATTGTTTTCTTGCACTACTTTTTTACAAAAAATAATGGAGGCCATGTGCTTAGTCCTTACATGAGATACTGATTTATTTGGAGTTAAGTTTTGAAAAAATTTTGTATTTGCTGCAAAAAAATAACTTTTGTTGGCACTAAAACAGACTTTTAAAAGGATTTTGCCATTCATGAAATGTGCATAAATTTTTCAACAGAATGTTTTTGGTCTTCAGAAATGTAGCACATTCAAGGTAAATATTCTTATTGTTATCATTTTTATTTTTGTTTATAATTGTCCTTAAAATATAAACCTGGGAAAGTGTTTTTTCAAAAATGGTTCATCATTTTTTCAATAGAGTTTTTGTTATATGAATTTTTGGCCCTACTTTCACTTTAAACAGACTTTAGTTAAAACAAACATGGCTGACAAATCGGAATCACCTTAAGCATAGGCTATAGATATCATGACAACAACAGAAACTTAGATCTGCAGTTTGAACATGAAGTGTTATGTTTTTTATGAATGGTTTTAAAGCAATTGAACAAAAAAATATATATTGATCTCCCTAGAAATTAATTAACAATAGTTTTTTTGATATATTACCAATGTCAAATAGCTTTCATATCTTTGTCTCGCACGAATATGATAGATCTATTAGTGAATTTCCTCTTACCTACCTAAAATTCAGGTAACAGTCTTCTATTATATTGATAAATACTGTATCACCATGTAACGGTGTATAACAAACAAAAAAATCCTGAATTTGGTCTTTTGGAAATTCATCCCATTTTTTCATTCCAGAGTGTGTTCTACTTTCAGTATTGAAAGAAACCATTTTTTTAATTTGACATGAAAAATATGCATGTAATATTACTATATTATAATATTAGTCCCTTTTGTTACTATTTGTATATTTGTTACAATTATAACAGACTTTGATATTTCTATCATCTATCTTCTGTTACTGAAACAGAACACAGTACAGTCATGTCACATAACATTTACAAGTCTTGTAAGTCTTGTTTGTGTCACAGGGTGAGAAAAATGTGCAGCCTGACCGGGACTCGAACCCGGGACCCTCGGAATACCGTTCGACAGAAGGTCTTGGTAGTGTTTTATACCAAGAACAAGATGGCCTAGAACGTGTTATTAGCTATGCCAGCAGAGGTCTACGTGCCAGTGAGAAGAACTACCCAGCACACAAGTTGGAGTTTTTGTGTATGAAGTGGGCCATCACAGAGAAGTTTCATGACTACCTGTATGGAAACACCTTTATTGTCCGAACTGACAACAACCCACTTACATATGTCTCTTCTTCTGCCAAGTTAGATGCTACTGGTCACAGATGGTTAGCTGCTCTTGGTAACTACAACTTCAAAGCTGTTTACAAGCCAGGTACCCAGAACAGTGATGCTGATGGTTTGAGCAGGAGACCACACCTTCAAGAAGATGAAGAAATCATGTTTACTGATGTCATCAAGGCCATGTGTACGGAAGCCAGAGCCAGAACAGATGAACATCCCCTGGCTGAGTCGTATGTTCTCACTGCTAATGGTGTGTTAGAGTCCGAGCCTTTTGAAGACACTTTTTCATCTTCAGGTATTTCCAAGATCAACTGGAAGGAAGAACAGTCCAAAGACCCCATTATTTCCAGGTTGTATGAGATTGTTGACAGCAGGATACATCTCAACAAACACCAACTCAGCCATGAGCCTAAAGCAGTACAAAAGCTGTTTAGACACAGGCCATCCTTTACCATCAGAGACGGCGTACTCTACAGAACATGCGAGATTGATGGACAGCAACTTTTTCAGCTGGTTTTGCCTGAGAATTTTAGAGACTGGGCCATGAAGGGACTCCATGATGATGTTGGTCACCAAGGTAGAGACAGAACCCTTTGGTTGGTGAAACAGAGATTTTTCTGGTTGGGCCTAGAGAAGGATGTCATCAGGAAGGTTCAAACTTGTCCCAACTGCCTGAGAAGGAAGTCACCAGCTAAAGCCCAAGCCCACTTGGTACCCTTTCAGAGTACACATCCTATGGAGTTGGTTTGTATAGACTATTTGTCTTTGGAGAAGTCTAAAGGTGGGTACGAGAACATTCTGGTCATCACAGATCACTTTACTCGCTACGCACAGGCCATTCCGACCCGCAACCAGACGGCACAGACTACTGCACGAGTCCTCTTCGAGAACTTCTTCTCCCATTACTCCTTTCCAGCAAGACTTCATAGTGACCAGGGAAGGAATTTTGAGAGCAAGGTCATCAAAGAGCTGTGTAGTATTGCTGGAGTCAAGAAGACCAGGACCACTCCATACCACCCAATGGGCAATGCGGTTACAGAGCGATTCAACTCCACGCTCCTCAACATGCTTGGTACCTTAGACTCTGCCGGGAAAGCCAATTGGAAGGACTACGTGAAACCACTAGTTCACGCCTACAATGCTACCAGACATGAGTCCACTGGATTTTCTCCCCATTACCTCCTTTTTGGTTGGCATCCTAGACTTGCTATTGACGCTTTTTTGGGAGTCAAGCACACCACCCCACAAGCCAGTAGCAGAGACAACTATGCTGCCAAACTCAGGAAGCGCTTGGATTTTGCTTACCAAGTTGCCAGAGAGAATTCAACCAAGCAGTCTGGTCGCCACAAGAAGATCTATGACAGTAAGGTGCGCCATTCAACTCTTCAAGTAGGAGACAGAGTCCTAGTCAAGAATGTGACCCCTACTGGAAAGCTGGATGACAAGTGGCAAAGGGACCCATACTTGGTGACAGCAATCCCAGACCAGACAGTTCCAGTATATAGAGTAAAGAGGGAGAATGGCACTGGACCAACCAAGACCCTTCACAGGAATCTTTTACTTCCTCTTCACAGTATCCCTTATGAAGATACCAAGATTGACTCACCAAAGATCAGGCAAACAACCAGAAAAGTATCCACAACATCGGATAAGTGTGATGATCCGGACAGCTCAACAGAGTCAGATTCAAGCCATGAATCTGAAACCACCGAGAAGTATATTATCCCAGCTCGGAGGAGACCGGTACCAAAGCCCCGTGTCACGTTGGCCAGACCTGGGCAGCCATCTAGCATTCCTAATGTTATTTGTGATGGTACTCCTAGTAATTTTAATACTTATAGATCTTCTTTTCAGATGGGTACACCTAGTTCAGAAAATTTACATTTCTCTAGGTCTAATTCTCATGTTAATTCTGAATCTCATGTTTCAGGTATTAATGATAATAATAATTTTTCTTTAGGTCTTAGGTCCGAGCCTCCAAGTGCCAATACCAGTAATCAGACTCAGCACCAGTCCACTGTTGACATTCAAAGACCTCAAAGAGTCCGGAGAGCACCGATAAGATATGGAGATTGGGTAACACCAATCACTGCTGTTGTAAACAATACTAATCAAGATGGTGAAATTTTTTTTGTATAGCATGGGAGAATGTCACGGGAATTAACATAAACAATTTTATGTGTATTTTTCCCATTTTCAGCTATTTTCAGCTTAAATTAACATTTATTCTGAATAAAATCCCTCAATTTAATTGTGTAAACATTTTTTAGTGTTGATTATGTATTATTACTAAAGTGTTTTGTTTTTAGCTCTCTTTTAAAGTAATCTATTAAGATATTTTTATTCCTGCAGGTATAGTTAAAACTCTACCTTATAATCAGTTGAACCAGAGATATATATGTATTTTCACATTTATTTCGAATATCATTATATTTCAGCTATTTTGGGTTTATACCTTTAATTTCAGTTAAACTGAGGATATACCTTTAATTTCAGATAAACTGAGTTCAAACCTTTAAATTCAGTTAATTTGAGCATATTCCTTTATTTTCAGCAATATTGAGCCTATACCTTTAAATAAATTGTTTTGGATTTATACCTTTATTTTTAAGCAGAAGCAGTTGCCAGTTGGACCAGTACCTTTAAATCGATAAGCAATGTTTCAGATGATAAAACTTATTTTTATTTCAGCATTGTGTTTGAAAGCAGAAATTTTTCTATAAATTCATATTATGTTTCAGATGTAATAGAAACATGTTATTTTCAAATGCAGTTCTGATTTTATAATGCAAAACAAATTTTGTTCTGTTTTTAATTTTTTGAGTACTGCAGTTTTGAGACAGCTATTATATAGGTTAATAAAATGTCAGGAGCCATTTTCTCCTAGCAGGGGAGAATGTCACGGGTCGTTTTATTTATTATATTAATTGTTCATTTTGCCGTGCACTGTTCGTCATTTAGTCGCGGGAAAAGTATTCTTAATGTCCGCGCATGCGTCGATTATCGTTTGTCTCCGTGGCGTCTGTTATCGTCTGCTATTGTATTGTATCGGATGGGTCCGTAATGTACGCTTATTAGCGGAAATTCACGGGAACAGCCGAAACAATTCAACTATGTCTGTATCTCGTGCAATTTTGTGAACTGTTTTTGTATGTCCAATCGTTTTGTACGTTGTATGAAAGAGTTTTGAGAGAAAGTTTTAGATTGGTTTTAACATTTCCTTTCTTCCAAATTCCCGCGAACTTTCCTTCTTCACTTCACTTCGTCTTTATTCTCTTACGAGTTAAGATATACTATTCTACTTAGTACATAAATTCTATAAGTTTTTCCATAGAATTTTTGACAGGAAATAACTTATTATTAAGTTATTTACTTTTTGTATTGAGACGCTGTGGTAAGATTATTTTCATTTGATTCATTTACTTGAAATAATTCTTATTTACATCGTTCAATTGTTGTATTGTTGTATTTTATGTATGTTTTAATTAACTTGTATTATAATCATTTATTTATGTTTTTAGGCTTTATCTTCGTATTATATATTAAATTGACGAACCTACGCCAGGAGTTCATTATTAATTATACCCTGTGACATTTGTATTCAATGGAATTACTTTCCTTACCAGGTAGGCATCAGTGAAAGCATTTTTTATATTAAATATTTTTCCCCTCTTTAATTATGGACAGTGCATAAGATAAGTATAATTATGCGAAAAATGGTTTACAAAACATTCGGAAAAAATCTACAATAGTACTTAGTGCTAGGAATAATTTGGTAAGGTATCTGTAATGAGCACATTTTTTTGCGCGGAGCTTCTCAATTGCTGCATTGCAGCAACATTTGTACTTGTAACCTCGTGAATTGCCTTCCCGCTGTCTCGCTTCAGATTGCCGACAATTTAACGTTGGCCATCATATACTGCCATGGCGGTTGGATCATATGAGTTGTTAGCCTCGATATCCCCAGCCGATCTACCTCCCGGCGACTGTAATGTTTCTTAGGACAAATTTCTTCATTATACCTGAAGAGAAAAGAAAATCAGTGTAATTTTTTCAAAAATTATGTTTTTGATATTGTGTCTTGTGTGTCTATAAGTGCTGGGCTTCATCTTTCCTACGTACTACCTAACTTTAGTTGTCTTTTTTCCATTTGAATTTTAAGTTTTTCTTCTCTTTGTTTTTTTCTCAGTTCTTTTTTCTTCTTCATTTCCTCTTTCTTTCTAAATAATTCTTTTTCCTTTATATTCTTGTTTAATCGTTGCTCTTTTCTTTCTTCGTTTAATTTTATATCCTCTTGTTTCTTCTTTTCCTTTGCTTCAATTTCTTGCTGTACATCCGTACTTGTCAAGACTCTTGTCTTCCCTAGCTTCTTCTTTTTTTCCTTTAGACAAAGAATGTGGTGGTGGCGTAACCAGCACATTAACAAAATCATTTGGGATTAGTCCTCCTTTTACTATTCACATGTTTTTTCAACATCCTTTATATACTTTATCAACAATTATTAATAATTTTAAGTTGTGAGGACAGTTTTCAAAAGGTATGCCCAAATCTCGTCAACTGGTACTTAAAGTCGTCATTAAATTTAAAGGTTACTTTTAATAGACTAGGTAGTGTTTGCTTAAAAGGGAAGCTACAAATATAAAACCAAAAGATATGATCTATGGACAGAGTTACTTCCCACTGTTTACAAATGGCCACGTGTTTACAATTTTAATTCGCCCATTGTGGATCCTGAAGACATTGGATCGTCTACAGCTCTTACTTTCTCTATCAAACACATATATGCTTTTTTTTCGTCGTATTTAAGGAGTGGTTATTTACATATACAACGTAGAACAGTTCAATGAAATAGAAAATATATTCACATTTCAAAATAAGCCGCCTTTGGTACTTCCTGATAACGCGAGCGAGAGAAAACGAGAATACAAACAAGAGGGCCATGATGGCCCTGAGGTCGCTCACCCGTATAAAGGCACCCGGAGCGGGGCCAGTTTAAATCCCAGGGCTTTTATTTGAACAAACTTGGAAGACACCCATTAGAAGATGTTTCACAATGTTAAGTTTTTACTACACGCATATAATGAAAAACAATGATCTACTCCCCCCCCCCCCAATTTTAACCCAGGGGCTTTTATTTGAACAAACTTGGTAGACACCAATAAGAAGATGTTTCATGCTAAACATCTAAGCTCTAGCTCATTGGGTTTTTTAAAAGAAGATTTTTTAAGTTTTTTACTAAATATACACATATAGTTAAAAACAATGACACCCCTGGGGCGGGGCCAGTTTTGACCCCAGGGCTTTTATTTGAACAAACTTTGTAGACACTCACTAGAAGATGTTTCATGCTTAATATCTAAACTCCAGCTATTTGGGTTTTTTCAAAAAAGATTTTTTAAGTTTTTGCTATACACATATAAGGAAAATCAATGACCCCCGGGGCGGGGCCAATTTTGACACCAGGGCTTTTATTTGAACAAACTTGGTAGACACCCATTAGAACATGTTTAATGCTAAATATCTTAGCTCTAGCTCTTTGAGTTCTTTAAAAGAAGATTTTTTAAGAAGTTTTTGCTATACACATATAAGGAAAATCAATGACACTCGGGGCGGGGCCAGTTTTGACCCCAGGGCTTTTATTTGAACAAACTTTGTAGACACTCACTAGAAGATGTTTCATGCTTAATATCTAAACTCCAGCTATTTGGGTTTTTTCAAAAAAGATTTTTTAAGTTTTTGCTATACACATATAAGGAAAATCAATGACCCCCGGGGCGGGGCCAATTTTGACCCCAGGGCTTTTATTTGAACAAACTTGGTAGACACCCATTAGAACATGTTTCATGCTAAATATCTTAGCTCTAGCTCTTTGAGTTCTTTAAAAGAAGATTTTTTAAGTTTTTACTGCATACATATAGGGAAAATCACTGACCCCCTGGGGCGGGGCCAATTTTGACCCCAGGGCTTTTATTTGAACAAACTTGGTAGACACTTACTAGAAGATGTTTCATGCTTAATATCTAAACTCTAGCTATATGGGTTTGTTCAAAGAAGATTTTTAAGTTTTTGCTATACACATAACATGTTTAATGCTAAATATCTTAGCTCTAGCTCTTTGAGTTCTTTAAAAGAAGATTTTTTAAGTTTTTACTGCATACATATAGGGAAAATCACTGACCCCCTGGGGCGGGGCCAATTTTGACCCCAGGGCTTTTATTTGAACAAACTTTGTAGACACTCACTAGAAGATGTTTCATGCTTAATATCTAAACTCCAGCTATTTGGGTTTTTTCGAAAAAGATTTTTTAAGTTTTTGTATATACATATAAGGAAAATCAATGACCCCCGGGGCGGGGCCAATTTTGACCCCAGGGCTTTTATTTGAACAAACTTGGTAGACACCCATTAGAACATGTTTCATGCTAAATATCTTAGCTCTAGCTCTTTGAGTTCTTTAAAAGAAGATTCTTTAAGTTTTTACTATATGCATATAGGGAAAATCAACGACCCCCTGGGGCGGGGCCAATTTTGACCCAAGGGCTTTGATTTGAACAAACTTAGTAGACACTCATTAGAAGATTTTTCATGCCAAATATCTAAGCTCTAGCTCTTAGGGTTTTTTAAAAGAAGATTTTTTAAGTTTTTCCTATTGGTTGCCATGGCAACCAGAGTTTTTAATGGAATTTAAATTTTTGAACAACTTTGAAAGGGGTCCACCTAAGGGTCATTTCTGTAAAGTTTGGTTGCAATTGGCCATGTGGTTTAGGAGGAGATGTTGTTTGAAAAGTTTGACGCCATTTTTTGAAGGACGCACGACGCACAACGCACGACGCACGCAGAGTGATGACAAAAGCTCACCCTTGAGCACTTTGTGCTCAGGTGAGCTAAAAAAATGACGACAATGGGATCATGGCGACTTTAAGGCACTTTACGTTAATCAGTTGCAAAATATGTTGCAAACTTCCTTCCGAATGTTATCGAGAATCACCTGCAAGTCTCAAATGAACATTCTCAAGTACTGTTTACTTAAACGTACATCACTTTGAATGATTTCACACAGTTTAATTACCGGTATGTCATACTGCTTGCTCTACGAACGTGTATATTAACATCACACACTTTAAGCTCCATATAACGTTTAATAAATATATTTCTTTGATTTTAATAAAGGAATTGCATAGTTATCTAAATGTTGGGGATTTTAACAAAATTTCGATATACAGCTTATCTAAGAAGGTATTTACATGGGCCTGTCTAAAACGCGGACGCCTTAAGCGGACAATATAAACATATAGGGAAAACGCTGACAATATAGACAAAGAGGAAAAAAGCGGACGATATAGATATATAGTGTAGACTAATTGGTGATTATTTTGGGCATTGATGAAGTTTATAAAAATGATGTGTAATTGGATTTATACTTTAATATATAAAAAAATATAATAAATTAGCAAATTGGGAGAAATATTAAAGTAATTTATGATTGAATGTCAATGAATTTTATATTATATTTATATGACACATTTTCGGAATTTCTAAATATTGAAAACTGTGCCTTGAAAACTAATATATGAAACAAATGGATCAAATGAATGTCTTTAGAATTACAATGATGGTACTAAATTGGCAACAGCTGATATGTAATTAAGGATATGTATTTCATTTTGGCATTGTTTTTGTCTGTCTTTATTTGCAGTAGGCGGACAAAATTTTTATTCGCAAAATAAAAAAAAGCCTTGATTTTTCAAAATCAAAATTTTGTAAGAGTAATTTTTAATCATAAAGTTATTGATATAAATAAGTAAAGACAGGCTGTTGTTTTTTATTGATACAATATAAGCAGAAGCGTGCTGCAAATTAACGGTAATTATATAAGTGTGAACAACATGCTACTGATTAATCGTGTCGGCACTTAGCTAGAGATAAGATGATACGCATTTTGCGGACAATATAAATATATAGGGAAAACGCTGACGATATAGATATAGAGGAAAAAAGTGGACGATATAGAAATTTAGAGTAGACTTATTGATGATGAGGTGGGAATCGATGAACTTAATAGAAATGCTGTATAATAGAATAATATTTTCGTATACGTAAAACTAAATGGTAAATAAGATAATATTTTTTTTTTTAAATTACGAATTATACTAAATTGACCACATTAAAAAAAATAAGGATAAAAACTTTCATTCACATTTGTACAATGATTTTTGGACAAAAACACGCTTATTTATAAATTCATGTTTTTCCCTCTATATCTATATCGTCCGCTTTTTCACTATATGTCTATATTGTCCGCATTTTCTGTAGCCACTTTATTAATTGTACAAGGGTGAGATGTATGATTACTTGAAATATACAAGTGTCGGTGCGTGATTAAGTCAAATACACAGGTGACACGTGGATACTTTAATTAGTTGATTGGTATTTATAGCAGAAAGTTTTTTTTTATTTACTTAATGAATAAAATATAAATAAAACTAAAAATATTATGAATTAAAGAAAGATAATTGATATAACTTAATTATATACATGGTAGAAGCCAGATATTTTTTTTATTTATAACAGTTTTCTATTCTCCCGTTTTATACATTTATTTCGTCAGCGTTTTCCCTCTATATCTATATCGTCCGCTTTTTCACTATATGTCTATATTGTCCGCATTTTCTGTAGCCACTTTATTAATTGTACAAGGGTGAGATGTATGATTACTTGAAATATACAAGTGTCGGTGCGTGATTAAGTCAAATACACAGGTGACACGTGGATACTTTAATTAGTTGATTGGTATTTATAGCAGAAAGTTTTTTTTATTTACTTAATGAATAAAATATAAATAAAACTAAAAAATATTATGAATTAAAGAAAGATAATTGATATAACTTAATTATATACATGGTAGAAGCCAGATATTTTTTTTTATTTATAACAGTTTTCTATTCTCCCGTTTTATACATTTATTTCGTCAGCGTTTTCCCTCTATATCTATATCGTCCGCTTTTTCACTATATGTCTATATTGTCCGCATTTTCTGTAGCCACTTTATTAATTGTACAAGGGTGAGATGTATGATTACTTGAAATATACAAGTGTCGGTGCGTGATTAAGTCAAATACACAGGTGACACGTGGATACTTTAATTAGTTGATTGGTATTTATAGCAGAAAGTTTTTTTTATTTACTTAATGGATAAAATATAAATAAAACTAAAAAATATTATGAATTAAAGAAAGATAATTGATATAACTTAATTATATACATGGTAGAAGCCAGATATTTTTTTTATTCATAACAGTTTTCTATTCTCCCGTTTTATACATTTATTTCGTCAGCGTTTTCCCTCTATATCTATATCGTCCGCTTTTTCACTATATGTCTATATTGTCCGCATTTTCTGTAGCCACTTGATTAATTGTACAAGGGTGAGATGTATGATTACTTGAAATATACAAGTGTCGGTGCGTGATTAAGTCAAATACACAGGTGACACGTGGATACTTTAATTAGTTGATTGGTATTTATAGCAGAAAGTTTTTTTTATTTACTTAATGAATAAAATATAAATAAAACTAAAAAATATTATGAATTAAAGAAAGATAATTGATATAACTTAACTATATACATGGTAGAAGCCAGATATTTTTTTTTTATTTATAACAGTTTTCTATTCTCCCGTTTTATACATTTATTTCGTCAACGTTTTCCCTCTATATGTATATCGTCCGCTTTTTCACTATATGTCTATATTGTCCGCATTTTCTGTAGCCACTTTATTAATTGTACAAGGGTGAGATGTATGATTACTTGAAATATACAAGTGTCGGTGCGTGATTAAGTCAAATACACAGGTGACACGTGGATACTTTAATTAGTTGATTGGTATTTATAGCAGAAAGTTTTTTTTTATTTACTTAATGAATAAAATATAAATAAAACTAAAAATATTATGAATTAAAGAAAGATAATTGATATAACTTAATTATATACATGGTAGAAGCCAGATTTTTTTTTTATTTATAACAGTTTTCTATTCTCCCGTTTTATACATTTATTTCGTCAGCGTTTTCCCTCTATATCTATATCGTCCGCTTTTTCACTATGTCTATATTGTCCGCATTTTCTGTAGCCACTTTATTAATTGTACAAGGGTGAGATGTATGATTACTTGAAATATACAAGTGTCGGTGCGTGATTAAGTCAAATACACAGGTGACACGTGGATACTTTAATTAGTTGATTGGTATTTATAGCAGAAAGTTTTTTTATTTACTTAATGGATAAAATATAAATAAAACTAAAAAATATTATGAATTAAAGAAAGATAATTGATATAACTTAATTATATACATATCACACTTAATTGTAATGCTTTAAGTTAATTTGCAACACGTGTATTTTCACCGGTAAACGTTAATTTTCCAAAATATACTCATTCGCCCACTATTTCATAATTTATTATTATATATGTACACAAAAGAAGATTCGGCGAATATGTCAATTAATGTGCAATATAGAAACAAAAGTAAATTACAAATCATAGTAAATTGTATATTTTAAAAGAATGTCAATCTACAGTAACACTATATATCTATATCGTCCGCTTTTTTCCTCTATGTCTATATTGTCAGCGTTTTCCCTATATGTTTATCATGTCCGCGAATTGCGTATGCAAAGTGTTCAAATATATTCAAACTTATTTCTTGTGCCTTTATTCAGTTTTCCACACGTGACTGTTGCATGTTTTGTACTGTTTAATTAAAAGTTCAATTAACATGAACAAATAAAAAACATAAATGTAAGAATTTGAACAAATAAATAAACTAAAGTCTTTTTTAATTATTATAATAATTACACCTTACAATTACTACTGCTTCTAACTAATGTCTTTCATATATTACTTTATAAAAGCCAATTATTAGCCTTTAATATGAATTTAACTATGCTCAGTCATTTTACACTATATATCTATATCGTCCGCTTTTTTCCTCTTTGTCTATATCGTCAGCGTTTTCCCTATATGTTTATATTGTCCGCTTAAGGCGTCCGCGTTTTAGACTGTGCCCTATTTACATTTTGATGAATATAGCACTTGTAATTATATATTATGTATCATAGCACGTAGATAATCAAGTGAGGTCATATTTCAACATACTTAAGTCATAGGCAGGAAACAAACACATGTACCGTATAAGTGTTTTTTTTGTCATTTGTATCGGATTTTTACTTTTGTTGCATTGGATTAACGTTGTATTGTTTTGTATCAAGATTATTAAACAAGAGGGCTATGATGGCCCTGAGTCGCTCACCAGAAACAAATGCTTTTCAGTGTTGGAATGTCAATATATTCTAATATTAAATTTGAGCATAGAATATGTTTAAACCTGGGGTATTTAAGCTTTAGCTTAAACAGGGCTAATCAAATTAATATGAGCAAACTTGAGAAAAGACTACCTAAGAATGCTACAAAGTTTGGTGATCATCTATCAATTATTTCAGTAGGAAATGATGTTCGAAGGTTTTTTTCCCATTTCTAGCTTTAGTGGCCCCTAAAAGGGGCTAATCAAATTAATATAAGCATACTTGATAAAAGAATACCCAAGAATGCTACAGACAAAGTTTGGTGATCATCCATCAATTGGTTCTGAAGTAGATTTTCAAAGGTTTTTCTATTTTTAGCCCTAGAGACCCCTAAAAGGGGCTTATCAAATTAATATGAGCAAACTTGATGAAAGACTACCCAGTAATGCTACAGACAAAGTTTGGTGATCATCCATCAATTAGTTCTGTAGTAGAAGATGTTTAAAGGTTTTTCTATTTTTAGCTTAAGCAGCCCCTAAAATGGGCTAATCAAATTAATATTAGCAAACTTGATAAAAGACTATCCAAGAATGCTACAGACAAAGTTTGGTGATCATCCATCAATTAGATCTCTAGAAATAGACATTTAACGGTATTTCTATTTTTAGCTTTAGTGACCTTTAAAAGGGGCTAATCAAATTAATATGAGCAAACTTGAAAAAACACTACCCGAGAATGCTACCGACAAAGTTCGGTGATCATCCATCAATTAGTTCTGTAGGAGAAGATGTTTAAAGGTTTATCTATTTTTAGCTTAAGCGGCCCCTAAAAGCGGCTAATCAAATTAATATGAGCAAACTTGATAAAAGACTACCCAAGAATGCTACAGACAAAGTTTGGTGATCATCCATCAATTAGTTCTGAAGCTATAGACGTTTAAACGTATATCTATTTTTAATTTTAGTGGCCCCTAAAAGGGGCCAATCAAAATATTATGAGCAAACGTGATAAAAGACTACCTAAGAATGCTACTGACAAAGTTTGGTGATCATTCATCCATTAGTTCTGTAGAAGATGTTTAAAGGTTTTTTCTATTTTTAGCCCTAGAGACCCCTAAAAGGGGCCAATCAAATTGATATGAGCAAACTTGATAAAAGACTACCCAAGAATGCTACAGACAAAGTTTGGTGATCATCCATCAATTAGTTCTATAGAAGAAGATGTTTAAAGGTTTTTCTATTTTTAGCTCTGCTGACCCCTAAAAGGGACCAATTGGAATGACATGAGAAAATATAAGTGTGACTGTCACAAGGATGCTACAGACTTAATTTGAAGTAAATCTACTTAGTAGTTTCAGAGAAGAAGACGATTGTTGACGCATGAAGGAGTACGACGGAGCAAACCCCTTTGATACTAATAGCTCACCCTGAGCCGTCGGCTCTGGTGAGCTAAAAAAAGACCATCAACAACACAAACAAATTGATTAAGGTTTTAATATATATGTTTCACAAAAACTAGTTTCTTTGTAACTAAATTAAAAGTTAAAACTTTTATTTCAATGTAATTGGGAATAGTTGGTATATCCACCACAACATTTTCCATGAACATAAAATGACTTGTTCGCTTGACAGGTAATCAGGTATAACGAAGACCGGATCAAGAATACCAGCTGTTCTTGAAAGCACTGGTCTCACGGGTAGATTCAATTTGAGGGGTTAAGTGTTTGTAGGGTGAAGTGTCTTGTTTCTGAATCAGCCGTCGCCAGGCTTACGGTTAACAAAAACAAAGAGCTTAGCTTGATTATAGTTTAATATCTGAAAACATGAACAATGTTTGCATAATTTATTATTATTACAATATATTACTGCTGTTAAAATTTTAAAATTAAATTTATGAAAAGATATGCATCTTAAAGAGATCAGGAAAAAAATATACATGAAGTACACTCTCATTATTTGGTACATAATATACTGTACACAAATTACCTGATGACATTTTGCATATTATTTCCATTAGAGTATTTTACTAAATGAAAATTCACAAACCCTCCCTTCACCTTATATGCATACATGTACATATCTAAAGAAAAGATCTTGGTGTTTTAAAACAGATTGACTATTTACATGACTCTTACCACGGACTTAAATTACTGTAAGTGAAGTCTTTAAAGATCGTGCTCTTACTCATATAACAAAGTTAGGCTCTTTCAAATAAATAGACAAGTTCTATTTAAAAAAAATAGTCAAAGAGACACAACTGTGTTTTTTTCCAAGATTTGTGTACCATTTAATGTAGGTTTGGAATAGTAATTCTTGTGTATTCACTAACTCAAAACAATTTAAGTAATCAGTGTTATTGTGTTATTTTTTTGCACATTTTTCCATTTCTTATTTAAAAAATTTCAAATTTTTTGTAACTATTACAATTATCATAAATGCATCGAATCAACCAAAAGTTTTGCTACAAAGTTGACAATATACAATGTACTTAAACCACTGTGGCTAAGAATAGTTCATGCTGACAAATAATATTCAGAAATAAGTGGAGAAATTACATAACCCAAATATATTTATAACTTAATAAATACAAATAATTATTGCTCTGATCATATTAAAAAGACACATTTAAATTCATAACAATCATTGCCAAATCAAAATTTAATGTCAAATGAACTGTTCTTGTTACAAAATGGAATCTAAAAGTTGTTTTCTGAAACATTTTTACAAAAAAGTTCCAGTAACAAAATAGAAGTCCAAAAATTATATATATACATATAACATGTAAACATTGAATCATGTATGAGGAGCATCAAAAAACCCCACAAATTACCATTTTAGGTTGTGTGATCTAATAATAATTTCAGTTGTAAATTATCAAAATCTATATGACTACTCCAATAAAATCATTTCATCTTTGAATTTTACAAAGGAAACATAGAAATAAAATATCAAGCTTGAATCATTGTAAGGTAAAAACAACAACAAAATTTTAATCATTGATTGTAAAACAAAAACAACAAAAAGGAAACAAGACAGTATGTACAACAAGATGAATATATAAATATCTATGAGATTTTTTGACAAATATGAAAAAAGTTATTTGTGAAGCTGCTATTTATACAACTATATTTTTGATATGAAAATAATATAGAATAAATATCATTGTAAACATAGTCTTTTTGTTGCCCTACTGTGTGTATATATACATAAAATAACGTTTCTGTTCTTATAAGGGGCGCATACTCTTAGTGCCAGAGAGGACCGATGGACCCTCATTTAAACTAGCATACATAAATCTTTTCTATTAGTAATTAAAGTAACTTAAACAGTATCACAGTGTAGTCAGACCAGTACACAAAAAGCACTTAACCTTTACCCTGCTGAAGGCAACAGTGATTAGCCTTTGCCACCAGTATAGAGCCAGGCCAGCCTGCACATCCTGCAGTCTGACCAGGCTCTATACAGTTGGCTGGCCAACTTCAAATTCTCACCTTGATATACCTAAAATAGATAATGGACTGTTCCAAAATGGAAATTGGAAAAGTCCATTTTGGAAATTCAGCAGGTTAAGGGTATTAAAGATATATTTATACTATAGAAGGGTAATCCAGTATATTTTATGTATTATAATAAAAGTTATGGTCATATGGTTACCAGTGCTTTTTACAATCTTCTGTGTGATCACCAACCCAGTACATCTTAGTGTATATATATTTTTTTAAAATGCATTCATTTGGCATTTATAATATTTTCATTATCACTCAGTAATTATTACTAATTAAAACTCATTTACATATTACATATTCACAGAGTCATCGCACTGATACATCTGTAAATACAAACAAAACAGTTTTTGTATAGTACATATAATGTGAAAAATGTCTCATTAACTGCTCATAGGGTTTCAATAAATACATGTATGTCTATATAATAATACTTATTTTACACAAGTGCTCAAAAGGCTAAATAAACATGTTCAAAATTTGCATATCTTTTTTTTTATACAAATGTAATCACTTATATTCACAACGTTTTTGCATATATTGTGATGCTGTAAGAAGCCGTCTTAATAGCACTTCCTCTCAGAATCTGGTATCGTTGCCTCAGAACCTGGTATTGATGCCAAGCCATTTTTTGATGTCCTTGTTTCAATAAAGCCCTGGAAAAAAAACGAGAACAACAATTTAGTTATACAGCAAGGTTTTTATTATGTGCACCCTGGAATTTGAAATTCTGTCAAATAACCAGTATTAAGGATAATATCTAAAACAAGAGCTGTCACCCAAGTGACGAATGCCCCCGAAAAGGTTTTTTAAGCATGCAGGTATTATGAAAAGAAAAGAGAATGAAAGTAACTAATTGCTTAATATTATTCTTTGTATTATTGTACCTGTAATCTCTAATTGTGATAGCGTGAAACTTCAAAATATAAGTGTGACCTTGACCTTTGAAGAAGGGACATGGTTCCTGGACCCAACAGAATGTTGTTATCAGATAGACATTTGTGCCAAGTTATCCCTCAATGCATGACAAAGTTACAGACTGGACATGATTGTTGTGTATGTGGGGACACACGGACGGACAGACGGACATGAGCCTTAACCGCGACATATTGTCTTGATGTGGTAGACATTTGTGCCAAGTTATTTTAAAATCCTTCCATGCATGACAAAGTTACACTCCGGAGATGAATGTGTATCTTTAAACTCTTCTCGGTTCAAACTATAAGTGTGACCTTGACCTTCCAGCTAGGGACATGGGTCTTAGTCGTTACATGTCGTCTTGATGTTTTCGATATTATTGTTAATACATTGTATTTGTTATTTGATAGAATTTCAAGTTTCTGTGACGTGTATAACTGAGCTATTAGTAATTCTGTTGTATAGTAATTCTACTGCATTTATACGTTTTACTGCTATAGAAAACCAAACATATTATGTGAACAGTTCTGACAATTATTGTTCAGCCACTTTTTTTAACAAATGACCTTGGCCAGAGGGACCTTAATTTTGTATGCAACACAATTTGCCACTGGTGTATAAAAATAAAATAACTCACACACCAACAACACAAGTCCTAATGTAATTAAAGCCTACAAATTAACAACAAAATTTTAGTGGGCTTTAAAGATTTACCTTAACACCGGCACCTACGCCATTTAAGTCCAGCAGAAATGTGTCATGACCATACACAGAGTTTAATTCATAATATGTCACAGCTTTGTTACCTGAATATAAACAGAAGTATAGTAACATGATGAAACTTTTATTCCATTAGTAACACTTCAATGTAAGGCATTAAAAATGCGCATGTAGAGGTCCAGTAAGCTCAATAGGTAGAGCATTGGACTGTGGTTCGATTCCCGGACGGTGCAGTCACTTTGGTTGTGATTGATCATGAAATCATTTACACGGTTGTGCAGAAGTAATCAGTTCCATGCAAAAATGAAGGCAACTAGTACTGGTAAACTGCTTGACAGCCTTCCAAGGAATGATGCGGTGACTGAACTGTGCTCTGGTAAATTCAATGTGGCTTACTGCCGTGATTTGGAGTGAAAACTACCAACACCACACTTAAGAAGACCAAAATGTTTTCATTTCTAAGGTTCAATGTGCCTTTAAACAACTTCCATTTTGAAAATAACCTCTCAATGCAATGCAACATGTATGAAATAAATTATGCCAGTATAAAGCAAACCTGCTGTCTGAAGAGCTGATGCCAGCTCCCTCTGTTGGGAGATTGGAAACAAAATGTCTGTCTGTACACCAATCACATCACGGGGCAGGTCACACGTGACAGTCCCTCCTCTAATGAAATTAAAACCCTTCCGACACGTCAAAATATGTCCATTGCCTACAATAAACATAATGACTTTAACATTCACCACAAAATTATAAATAGTGTTTAAAACTGAACATTAAACCAAAGTGTGAGATTATGAATTGTGAACAAAAAGTGCAAGTCTGAAAGTCATATGTCAATGGACTATATGAGGTGGAACGCGCAAACTTTCATGCAAATTTTAAGTCGAAAAAGGGGCATTTATCTCAAAATGCTTGATAGAGTGACCTCCCTCTGTGTACAGATTTGGGACATGATGATGAACAGAAATGCAAAGTTTTTAAAGCCAGATTATCAGTGGAGTATAGAATGTATTTTTTCTTGAATTGTGAATATATATATAGATTTCTTAAAGTCTTCTCATGGATGATTTACAAAGAAAAATTTATTAAGCATCCTGATTTAAAAAGAGCTGTCCATAAGACATTGCACTTTACAAGTATTCTCAGTTCTTGAAAGTAACGAAGGAAAGGGGCATAACTCTACTAAATCTGTAACTCAGAGTTACAGAACCTAATGCCTATCATGTTAGATTATCACAGAGAACAAGTGTGTGGGAGTTTTTAACCCACCTCCCTTCAGTAGCTTTGGAGATACCAAATTTGCATTGAAAAAAACTTAACCAAAGTGTGGACATCAATGCTGATGCCTGGGTGAATACATTATAGCTCTCCCCTATTTT